>NW_026647320.1:0-133367 GCF_950295315.1 Erinaceus europaeus | reverse complement strand
TTCATCAGTGTGGTAGAGGCCAGGCTTGAAAGGGAATCACACACATGATAAAGCAGTGCACCATCCAGGTGAGTTATGTTTCCTGTCCTGTGTTTATTTCTCCATTTCATGCTTACATGACAGAGACCAGAACATCACTCAACTCTGGCACCTGGCGGTGGCTGGAGAATCAAACTTGGGGCCTCTGGAGCCTCAGATTTGCAAGTCCCCTTGACCTCACACTAAGCCCTCCCCCCTCCTCTATCACCCCACTCCCCCCATCCCTTCTCTTAACAGTTATAACTTAATTTTACTAAACAGGCAAAAAAAAGACACCCCCCCCTTATTTCGTAAAAGAATGAAATGAGAAGCTTCTCTTGGCTTCCCATCCCAGTGGTTGTCTGTCCATCCATGTTCCAGGCTTGGCGTCTGCTATAATGGGAGAGAGCTGCCCTCGAAGCCAGGGCACTGTGATAAATCACTTCCCGCTGCCACCGTTGGAAGAAATTCGATGAAAAACGAAAACCAGGCCTGAGTGTATTAGGAAAAGAGGTTTGACCCAGAGAAGACCACCGGGCCTCCCTGGACCACATCTGGAGAACCTGGGTTCCAGCAGGAATGTTTTTATGAAGCTAACATATTGCCTCTTGGGGGGGCACTGTTACTCCAGCCTTGACTCTTCACTCCAGCAGACTGAAGACCACAGAAGCACTTCTCATGGTTTAATAGACCACATTTTCTAAGAACTGAGCTGGTGAGGAAAAGACATGGTGTGGGCTGGGTCCAAGCTTCCCCGAGCTGTGCATCTCTCGGGCAGGAGTGTCACTGGGGGTGATGAAGTTCATGTTCATGATTCACAGTCATCGGAGTCACCAACACCAGGTGCTCTATTAGTGAAGTCTCCTCCCACCCCACCCCCCACTCCCACCTACCCATACAGCTTGTCCGCTCTTGCAGATGAGACTTCTGCTGATTTTTAATTTTAATTAAAGTTCTGATTTGGAGAAGACGTCAGGTTCACACACAACCATAAGTAAAGTACAAGGGACCAGGTGGTGGTGTATCTGGTTGAGCACAAACATTACAGTGTTCAAAGGGTTCAAGTCTCACTCCCCACCTGCAGGGGAGAAGCTTCATGAGTGGTGAAGTAGTGATGCAGGTGCCTCTCGATCTCTCTCCCTCTTTCTTTTCTGGCCTATTATGGTTCTGGAGGCTGAAGGCTCAGTCATGAACATCTTTTGCAGAACTACTGTGCTGTCTCCCCAGCCTAATGATCTGAGTTTTTATGGTTTGATAATTGGTCTGTTCAGATGCCCAGAAGGGGTCACTTCTAGTGTAAGAATTGAAGTGAGGGTCTGGGTGCCATCTTACTGGACTGCATCCCTGGTTTTTGTTGTTGTTGTTTGTTTTTTTACTACAAACACTTGAAAGACAGAAACGCTCTTCCTTGCCACTGGATCCCCCCACCTCTGGAGTTAGGATATCACTGACACAAGTGTATGGATGTGCTGTGACAAAGTCTGAGTTTGCCAGGATCTTACTTTTTTTTGGAAACAAGAATTCAGGGGGAATCCAATGATGTGTTTAAATAACAGAGGAGCCAGGGGTCCAGGCCACCTAATACATTTTTTTCCTTTTCTTTTTCTTTTTCTTTTAGAGGTAGAAAGGCAGAGAGGAAATGAAAGAGATCACAGTGGGGCTGGGTGGTGTGCACCTGGTTGAGTGCACATGTTACAATGCACAAGGGCCCAGGTTCAGTCCCTACCTGCAGGGAGAAAGCTTTTTGAGTGGTGAAGCAGGGCTGCAGGTGTCTCTCTTCCATTTCCCTCTCTATCTCCCCCCACCCTCTCAATTTCTTTCTATCTCTATCCAATAAATAAAATAGTAAACAAGAAGAAAGAATGTTAAGTTCATCTCATTTCAGAAGTGAGAGGGAAAAAAAATTGTCATGTCTAAATTTTGGTTAATATCTCCAGTAGAACTAATAGCTCATTCAAAGTGATTGAAGGTGGGGAGACTAGAGGTGGGGACTGTCTGGTTGACATTTGTCATGTTACAATGACTTGTTATTTTTAAGACTTATTTATTGGCCTGGGGAGACAGCATAATGGTTATGCAATAAGACTCTCATTCCTGAGGCTCTGAGGTCCTAGGTTCAATCCCCAGAACCAGCATAAGCCAAAGCTGAGCTGTGCTCTGGTAAAATAATAATAATAAATTATTATTCTATTTTATTCTTTAAATATTTATTTATTAGTGAGGGAGATAAGGAGAAAGAGGTAGAAAGAGAACCAGAGCATCCCTCTGCCACATGTGATGTCAGGGACTGAACTCAGAGATTCAGAACCTCATGTTTTTAAGTCCAGCGCTTTCTAACCACCTTCCTGGCCACAGGACAATTTCTATCAGTTTGTAGTTTTATAACAAAAGGCACATGACGAGGTTTGAAGTGTCGTCACCCTGAATTTCATCGATCAGACAGCACCATCCCCTCTCTCCAGGCTCATCTCCTTTCTCTAGATGATTCTTTCCACAAGAACCTGAGGAGGACTCAGCAGATGCATTCCTTTGTCCAAACTAATGACTTTCTTTCTGGACAGAAAAATGTTACCATCAACAAGATTTTTTTTTTTTTTAAATACTCTACAGCGCTCAGTCTGGGCCAGGAGCGTAGGATGGGGATTTGGTCTTGGGCTCTGCCAAGATGTTTGTGAGGAGGAATGTGACTTATGTAAGCCTGGAAGTCCTCCTGGTATATGCTCCCCCCCCCCCAACACCCCAGCTTTTTTTCATTACGAAGTCAATGTCAATTTTCTTTTCATGATCCCACATTAAGTGGCTAAACGAAAAAAGGAGGGTTCTTTTTGTTTTGTTTTGTTTTGTTTTGTTTTGTTTTGTTTACTGTAGACAAGAACCTAACCATTCACCAAGCATTCATTTTGTTAAAAAAAAAAAAAAAAGAAAAGAAATAGAATTAGAAGAAGAAGAAGAGGAAGAAGAAAGAAACCACAAGGAGTTCTGGAAAGCACGGCTGGGAATTGTTTTTTTATCTTCTTGGCTCAGCCCCTAACTCGCTTCCTAGTGCTCCCCAGAAGCCATCAGACTCGAATGGGGGGTTGGGGGGGTGGGTGAAGGAAGGGAGAAAAAAAACATTTAAAAATACATAGAAGAATAAATAATCAAGCAAACAAAGCACACTCTTTTCTGTTGATAGAAAGAATAATGTCCAAGGAGCAAGAAATATAAAAATGAGAGAAAGTCAGGTAGGGGCTATATCAAAATGGTTCTGTGAAAAAGACTTTCATGCCTGAGGCTCCAAGGACCCAGGTTCAACTCCCAGCACTACCATAAGCCAGAGCTGAGCAGAGCTCTGGTAAAACAAAAACAAATTAAAACTAAACAAGGGCACGGTAGAAAGCATTATTAAGGTTTGACATCAATTAAACATCTTAGAAAGATCATCTAGGCTGATTGTGGAAAGCAACTAATAACAGACCTTGTCCCAAGTAAATAAAACTCTCCTTTGTGTCTATTTCCCACCTACCCAACTGGCGGAGAGCAAACAGGGGAAATGGGGGTGCAAAGGGAGGTGGAGAGGGAGTGGGCAGGCATCAAGGTCTGCTCTTGCCTTCCCTAAATGCCCCCCACAGTCCCCCACTCTGTCAGCCAAGATGATACACTTACATGATCTTAAGCAGATGCACGTCAACACTCTTTGATAAAAGCAAGCCAGCACCCAACACCAGTTGGTGCTGACAGCCATCCCCCAATGAAACAAGCCCCCCTCAAAAAAAAACCAAGGATCACACTCACCCAGACCCCTCCCCAGAGACCCTCTCTCTGTGATGCCAGCAGCTCAGAGGAAGACATACTTTCCAGAAGAGACCTTTTCAAAAGATCTAGAAGCGAGAGTGTTTTGTGAGCCTCCTGGATGAATATGGGGAGTCCTGGGACCCATCCCGACATGGTCCCATGAGGATGAGGCCATTGGCCTAAGAGGCGACCTTGCCCTTGAAGATGATAACTAGTTTGTTGTTGTTTTTGTTGTTATTTGTTTGTTTTATTTTATTTTTGGAGTCTCGCCCTGGAAGCATCAAGGAGCTCTACTGCACCTTCCTCATTAATCTCTTCAGTTGTGAAGTGTTGAGCCCACTGGCAGGGCCGCTACAAATGGCTGGGAGGGTTGTGCACTGCACAAGGGCTCTGTCCATCCCTGAGGTGGACATCATAGGTGATCACCATGACCACATCCCAGGCGCAATGCTTGGCACTGGGTCTGGCACCCACATCATGGTGTGTGAGGAGGAATCGGGAGCTCTGAGAGGTCTCAATCAGGTGGTCACAACTCCAGGACCTCTTCTCACAGCAACCTGTCAGATAAAAGGGACCAGGGGCCAGGCAAGTATGTTCTTTCTGGGTTCAAACCCCTGATCCCCACCTGCAAGATGAAAGCTTAATGAGTGGTGAAGGAGGACAACAGGTGTCTCTCTGCCTCTATCTCCATCTCTCTCCCTCTTTCCTTTCTTCTATTTTTTTCCCTCCAGGGTTATTGCTGGGGCTCAGTGCCAGCACTATGAATCCACTGCTATTGGCAGCCATTTTTTTCTTTAAAAGAATATTACTGGATAGGATAGAGAGAAATTGAGAGAGAGGGGAATGGGAGATAGAGAGGGAAAGAGAAAGATAGACACCCACAGACCTCCTTCACCTCTTATAAAATGACCTCGATGCAAGTAGGGAGCAGGGACCCAAACCTGGATTCTTGTGTGGGTCCTTGCTCTTCGTACTTTGTGCAGTTAACCAGGTGTGCCACTGCCTGGCTCCTTCAATTTCTTTATATCTATCAAATAAATAAATATTTTTTTAAAGAGAGAAGGGGGGGACTTCCGGAGGCATGGCTATGGAGTATAAACTGTTTTAGGCCACTCTCCTGTGAAACTAGAAAAAAAAAAAACACAATGAAAAATCACCTGAAAACTCTGTAAAATACCACCAGAATTTCTTCAGAATCTTACTAACCAACACCCACCAAGTTGCAGATGCTACTATGATTCCATCATGACCTCTCTGGGCAGACGACCTCACCGATGTGTCCTGGAACCTCACTTCTCCAGAGTCTTACCCCACTAGGGTAAGATAGAAACAGGCTGTGGCTGTGGCTATGGCTGGGTGTTGACACACATGGTTGAGCACACATGTTATGTGCAAGGACCTGGGTTCAAACTCTCAGTCTCCACCTGCAGGGGGAAAGTTTCTTGAGTGGTGAAGCAGGTCTTCAGGTATCTCTCTGTCTCTATTTCTCTATTTCCCCTGCCCCTCTTGATATCTGGCTGTCTCGGTGAAATAAATAAAAATAAGGAAGGAGAAAAAAAAAGAGGCTGAGGATATGGATCAACCTGCCAAGGCCCATGACCAGTGAGGAAGCAGTCACAGAAGCCAGACCTTTCACCTTCTGCACCACAAAAAGAATTGTGGTCCATACCTACAGAGGGAGAGAAATATTAGGGGAAGATGACCAGAGGGCTCTGAACTCCAATTCCATCAGGACCCAGAGAGAGAAGAGGAAAAAAGAAAGGACATTTCGAAGTAGTAGTAAGTATAGATGTGACTTAGAAAGGAGAAGAAGGTAGGACCATAGGAAAAATGGGAAAATCTACATAGTTATAGAAATAATAGTCAATCCCTGTCTTTAACCTTGGGAGAACTACTGCAGTTTCCAATGGAGGGAATAGGGACACAGAACTCTGTTGGTGGGAAAGGTGTGGGATTCTACCCCTGTTGTCTCATAATGTTATAAGTTGATATTAAATCACAATTAAAAAATTTCAAAGAGAGAACTGAGGTCTATTTCAATCCCTCACACCACACACATGGGGACATGGGGGGCAGAGACAAAGGTGGATTGTCCCTAGTAGGGGAGGGTCAGACCTCAGCTATCACCCAGAAGCTGTGGTTGACTTGGAGCCAGAAAGGAAGAACCATGAGGTGATGGGATGGAGGAAGAATAGAGAAAGGAGGGACAGACAGATAGTTTGGGGGCAGTTTTAGTGGAGGAGATGAGGACAGAGGACAGGACCAACTTTGAGGGACATCCACTGGGGCACTCTGAGTTGACACTGAGGGCACGGTGTGTGTGGGGGGAGTTGTCAGGGGGTGGGAGGGTTGCAAAGCAGGGAGATCACTGGTGACCCTGAGAGGAGGGGGAGATAGAACCAAGGACACAGCCTCCCCGGGGTCATCAAATGTGGAAACATTGTCCCTGGAAGAATATTCTAGTGGGTGCAGAGCTGCCTGTGCCCCTGCCCACAGTGGGACTAAATTAGCGCTTGGTGACAGTGTGGCCGGGGTTGCATTGACCCCGGATGAGGGGAGGCATGTGGGGTGCAGCAATGAGGTGCCCCAAGTGGAAAGTGACATTGGTGTCAGCAAGAGATCAAGGGAGAACCACAGCCAGCCTCGGGAAGCTCTGTGTGTAGCTTCTCTTGAATTTAACATGTAAAATATCTATAGGATGAAGGGCCAGGAAGAGGCACAGTGAATAAAGTGTTGGACTCTCAAGCATGAGGTTTTGAGTTCAATCCCTGGCATCACATGAGCCAAAATGATGCTCTGATTCTCTCTCTCTCTCTCTCTCTTTCTTTCTCTCTCTGCCTTTCCCTCTCTCTGGTGTAGGGAAATGCTTTTTTCACTGGCCACTTCCTAGCCAGGAAGAGCTGAGATGTGAGCACCCAGCTTTGGGGTGCCTCCCCCTGGTGTGTGGGGGCTCAGGGCCAGGCACCAAGGGGGCAGGAGGCGCTATGAGGACACCAGAAGTGAAGGCACAGGGGCTACTCATGTGTGGGTTTAGGGTATACAGCCCACTGGGGACTTGGGGCCACAGATGTCCCTGTGCCCTCATCCCTGAGGGGTCTCATTCAGGCTTCCAGCCTCAGTTTCTCCACCTCTGCCATGCTTTCTCCTGGCCATGAGGGAGGATGTGGGAGGCCCTGGAGAGACACTGCAGCCCATGAGGGTTATGTGTGGGTCACCCTGCTGTGCAGAGAGAGGGGCACAGCTAATGGGAGTGGAGAGGTGGCCCAAGTGATGGAGATGTCACCATTGTAGTTTTGTGCAATAGGACAGTCAACTCCAAGCTTTCCAGCTGTTCCCCCTCTCTCACCATCCAGGTGTGCAGGTGGGCGGGTGGGAGAGCACCTGGGCAGAGAAGAAGCAGGCTCCTGGGCTGAGCTGCACAGATGCTCTGGAAGATCTGGGAAGAGCCTGAGGCTGTAACTACCCCAGGTCCAGGCTGCTCTGAAAATACAAGCCGGCCTCCAGCTCAGGTGAGAGAGAGACTTTGAAAGGAGAGAGGTCTTGAGGCCCAGGATATGTGGGGAGGGCAGGGGCGGTGGGGAGGGGAGGGAGAAAGAATGAGGAATGGCCTGGCTCAACTCTCACAGAGACATAAATCATCCCGCACCCCCTCAGGACCGCCTCTCCATCCAGGCCTAATTCCTCACAGCTGTCCTCAGGCCAGGCGGGGGGGGGGGGGGGTGGGGGTGGACAAAGGGGGCAGCAGGAAGGAGAGAAACAGGACCAGCCTGGGAGAGGATGGGGGGGGGGGCAGAGAGGGAGAAAAGAAGAGAGAGAGAGGAGACATACACACACATACAGAGGAGAGAGACACAGAGAGAAAGGGTAAAGAGACAGAGATGGGGAAAGAAGATAGAGAAACACTCAGAGAGAAAAGATAGAGAAACAGAGAGAACAGAGAGAGTTAAGAGACACACAGAGAGGGACAGGAAGAAAGAGGGTAGAGAGACAGAGATGAACAGAGAGGGTGGTGAGACAGAGAGAGACAGGGATAGAGACAATGGAGAAACAGAGAGAGGCAGGCAGATAGAGAGCCAGAGAGAGAAACAGAGACACACAGAGAAAACAGAGAAACACACACAAAGAGACACACACAGAGAGAAAGACAAGGGGGAGAGACAGTCCTGTGCTCTCGGGACCACTGAATGCCTACCTTGTACAGACATAAGGTGAGAGACAGAGGGAGGAGAGACACCACAGCACCACTCCACCACTCGTGAAGCCTCCTCCACTCCCCATGCAGGTGCTCCCATGTGGTGGTCAGGGGCTCAAACCCAGGTCCTCCAGTCTCCTTGGACCTCCTCTTGTCAAGCAGTTTGTTTAACTCTCTGCTCCACCCCCCGAGCCACCTGTGTGGGTGAGAGATAAGAGAGTTCACAGAGCAGTGGAAGAATCATCACCCCCACCCTTCAGATTGGAGAGAAGGCTCCCAGAGCCCCAATTCCTTTCTCTCATCTGCACTTGATACAGGGAGGAGCTGGGTCTCTGATTCTTCTTCTAGCGTTTGCCCTTCTTCCGTAGCCAGTCAACAACGTCAGGTTGAGCCTGATGTCTGCTTGTTGCTGGCTTTGAAAGTGACTGGGATCCATGTGGATTCAGTCGGCTAGGAAGGATCGTCAGTTTCCCCAATAAATGGGTACTCACGGGATGCACCAAGAGAAGGTCGATCCAATGCATCTGATGCTGACCTGGGACTCCAGCTGACCTGTCTTTAATCCTGGACAGGGACAGGCTCCTGGGGCCTCTCTGAGCACATGGTCTTCTATAGCATGAGGAGAATTAGAGCCACTTTGAAGGCAGGTGACAGAGGCAGTAAGGGCCATGGGACAAGTGACCAGGACTTCAACTTCATCACAGAAGCTGGGACAAGTTAGGGTGAAGGGAAGTGGAGACATCCTCAAAGTCCTTAGAGACCCACAGGGACAGGGCTGACTGCTCAGTTGTGTCATAAGACAGGAGCAGTCAGGGAGTGTGTGGGGGGGGTGGACACTGACCCAGCAGTTGCTGCTGGCCACTGCCTCTCTGAGAAGACTCAGCCCCCACAGAGATACAGAGACTGCCCAGACTCTGTCACCAGGAGTGTGGAATGTAGAACACAAGAGGATTCAACTCTTTCTTTATTGATTCATTCATTGATTCATTGATTCATTGTTCAT
Organism: Erinaceus europaeus; assembly: GCF_950295315.1. Classification (NCBI taxonomy): domain Eukaryota; kingdom Metazoa; phylum Chordata; class Mammalia; order Eulipotyphla; family Erinaceidae; genus Erinaceus; species Erinaceus europaeus. Next base: position 124,380 of record NW_026647320.1, on the reverse strand, counting down.
TCATTCATTTTTTTCCAAACCAGGGCTTCAGGGCATAAGTGAAAGGTGTGGAATTATACCCCTCTTGTCTCATAATGTTGTAAGTTGATATTAAATCACAATAAAAAAATTTCAAAGAGAGAGAGAGAACTGAGGTCTATTTCAGTCCCTCACACCACACACATGGGGACATGGGGGCAGAGACAAATGTGGTTTGTCCCTAGCAGGGGAGTGTCAGACCTCAGCTATCACCCACTCATTCAGATAGAGGCAAACCGAGAGATGAACAACTAGGGAGAGGCACCACAGTGCTGAAGCTTCTTCCACTGCCATACAGCCTCCTAAGTGGTGTCAGGGTCTGAACCCAGGTTGGGTATATGGCAAGGCATTGCTCTACCCAGTGAGCTATCTCTCTTCCCCTTGCCTTCTCTTTCCTTTAATTCGTATATACATATAGTTGTTAGTTCACCACACTGTAGAAACTTCAGGTAGGTCTACAGTTTCCACTTCAATAACTCGAAACCCCTCCCCAGACCCACCACCAAAGTCTAGCTTACTGTCCACCACCATCCCTGGACCCCCCCCCCCCCCACTGCCTCTCTCACAGCTACCATCTTCCCTTCTAGCATTCGCCATGTTGTCTTCAGAGTTCCAATGGTTGTTATTCCTTTGCTTTACTTCTTCATCTTCCCGTGAGTGAGGCCATATGGTGTCAGTCTTTGTCTGACTTATTTTTCACTATATCTAATACCTTCAAGGTCTAGTCATGCTTTTGCAACTGGGATTAATGCCCCTGCCCCAGGCAGTATCCTGTTATACATAACATGTCACCTTCACCCAGTCACCCAAGGATAGGCATCCCAGTTGTTTCCACATCTCAGCAATTGTGAATAATGCTACAGTGAACAAAGCAATGCATTTATCTGCACAAGTGAGTGCTTTTTATGATCTTGGGATAAAGACTCAGAAGTGAACTAACTGGATCATATGGAAATTCTAGTCTGTCTTTATTTATTTATTTTTGGGGAACATATGTACTGTTTTCCATAGTGGTTGCACCAATTTACATTTATGAGAGTTCCCTTTTCCCCACAACCTTTCCAACACTTGTTGCTTCTTGTCTTTTTCCAAATAGTCAGCCTAACAGGTGTTCAGTGACATCTCTTTGTGGTTTTGATTTGCATTTCCCTTAAGTCTTCTACTGAATGGCAGGAGATATTTGTAATCCATATATGAGAAAAATAATTCATATCCTAAATATATAAGCAACTCATATGAATTGACTAGAAAAAAAAAGATAAAAAAACCAGCAATGGACCATGAATGTAAATAAGCATTTCACTGAAGAAAATATAAAGATAACTAATAGGCACATAAAATGTCATTCTTTATTGCTTAGGAAGATGCAGCTCAACTCCCTTCTATCTCTTCTGCTGTATTGCTGTTGTTGCTTTTTTGCCATTGGTGTTCATGGCCCAGACAAGTCCAGCATGGAGGCATTAGATCAGCATTTCAGCCCAAGTCACTCAGCCAAGTCCATTACAGCACTACCCTCCAGGGACAGCCACAGCTGCCCAGCCCCACGGCTGCCTCCACATGTCCTGCTCTCCCAAGGTCTACCAGAAAGGCCCGCCTAGTGGGTCAGAGTTCAGCTCCTGCTGCAGAGGAGACTCTGAGCCATCCATTAGCAGAAGATGACCCAGCCTCCAAGATAGCACCACAATGATCATTCTGGAAGTAGGGAGCCAGGCCTTGCTGAGCACTGGGCCCAGGTCCTAAAAGTGAAGGGCCATCTTGAATACTCATGGACCTCTTTATCTTGGTGCCAAGAGGGTTTTTTTTTTTGAAGACCTACAGAGACTCCTACAAGAGCCTTGTGAGGTGGGGGCTCACAACATGTCTCTTTCTTTTAAAAAATATTTTAATTTATTTATTATTGGCTAGAGACAGAGAGAAATTGAGAGAGGAGGGGAAGACAGAGAGGGAGAGAGACAGGGAGACACCTGCAGCCCTACTTCTTCACTTGTGAAGCTTTCCCCTCCAGGTGGGGACCAGGGGCTTGAACCTGCGTCCTTGGGCACTCTAATGTGTGTGCTTCACCAGGTACATCACTGCCTGGCCCTTTCAACATGTCTCTTTCACAAAAAAGGAAACTGAGACACAGAACAGGGATAAAATAGGCCTCAGAAGAGCTACCTGAGGGTTGGTGGTTGTATCCCTTGACAAATTGATGGGATGAGCAGAATCCCATTGGAGAGAAGTCATCACTCTGGCCCTGTCACAAGTCACCAAGATCTAGGATAGGAGCTGACAAGGGCCATGTATGTGGACCTACTAGACCACAGTTGATGAGAAAATCAGAGTATCCCATAGGCCACACTTCAGGGGGAAACTTCCTGACCCCAGTATCTTATCTCCCACAACTTTTGTTTTGGGGAAGGTACCACCACAGCTCTGACATTTTCACCCAGCCCCAAGTGATGGAAGTCCCTTCCTCCCAGTTCACAGGACAGGAGCTCTTCTCTGAGGGCCCCTCATCCCTCTGACTCACACATGTCTGTCAAGGGTTTGAGTTTTGGAGAGGTCTGTTGATTTGCTTACAATGCCTACTGAGCTCACCTTGGTTCACATTACACAGGTTTCAGATGGACAACGGTACTGTAGTTTGAGGTCTGGATACACTACATCATGAAACACACCACAAGTCTGCTGTCCACTACTGAACAGCCAGCCCCCTTTATCCATTTCAAAGATGCCCAAATAATCCACTCTCCTCTTCTGGTAACCACTCTGTTGTCAGAATATAGGGTCTGTTTTCTTTTCTTGTTTGCTTTACTTTTTGATATTTCATGTATGAGTAAAAGCATTTGGTACTAGATAGACCTTCTCCATATGGCTTGTTTCACGAAGCCTAGTATCTTCCAAGTCCCTGCATGCTGTCAAAGCTGGCAGGATTTTATCTTCTTGTTTTCTAGGTTTTCTTTTTAAAAAAAGATTATTTGGGCAGGAGAGATACCCTAATGGTTATGCAGAGATTCTCATGTCTGAGGCTCCAAAGTCCCAGGTTCACCACTGTAAACCAGAGGTGAGAGAAGATATATATATATATATATATATATATATATATATATATATATATATATATATATGAGAGAGAGAGAGAGAACCACCGGAGACCAGAGCAACATTCTGGTATACACAGTGCTAGAGGATCAAACTCAGGACCTCATACTAGCAGAACTTACACTCTATCTGCTGAGTCACCTCTGGGCTAACTCTAGATTTTCTTTATAGCTATATACCACCACTTCTCTATCCACTCATCCATTGACAGACACTTAGTCTATTTCCACATCTTGGCCATTGTGACTAGTACAGCAGTGATTCTAGAGAGGTAGAAGCTGCTTCAAACTGGTGTTATCATATTATTTTTATAAATACCCCAGAAGTAGAAGATTTAGGCTATATTCTGATCTAATTTTTTCTTTCCTTCCTTCCTTCCTTCCTTCCTCCCTTCCCCCCCTCTCTTCCTTCCTTTCTTTCTTTCTTGAATCCCCCATACTGTTTTCTATAGTGGTTGCACTAGTTTGCATTCCCATCACCAGTATCTAAAAGTTCCCTCTTCTCCACATCCCCAGCAACACTTAACACTCATTATCCTGCCTTGCACATAGGAGGTGCTTCATACATAGCACAAAGCCCCATGAATACCCTATTAACAAGGTAGAGGACAGTCAACATCCAGCACTATTGGGCTCCTTGAACATTCTAGAGCAGTTTTATTTAAACAGTCTCCCTGGCAGTCAGACCAGGCGACCAATTAGATTTCAGTCCCAAGGTCAGACTCACCTAGGCCACTTCAGCTAAGTGGATGATTCACTGCTTTATCATTCTCTCTCTCTCTCTCTTTTCTGTACCCCCACAGCCCTCAGCGCTCTCTTCACCCTGTTCATCATGTCCCCTTTTGAGTCCTCCCAACCTGGGCCAAATCACCTTCTCAGTTACAGGCCTCAAGATACAGTGCTAAAACCCGGAGGGGAAAAGACCAGCCTGGAAAATAAATAAACACTGCCCGGCTCAAACCTGGAAACTTCAGTCTGTGACTCAAAACCATGCAGCTGGTGAGCATCCCCTTCCCTTTCTCCCAAGAAAATTGCACTTAAAAAAAACCCAAAAACTTGGAGATGTTTGATCTCTCCAAGAAGCAAACTGTGCACTTCCTCTCCCCCAGGCCCCAGCCTCGCCAGACCCCACCAAGCTTATAAATGCCTCATCTGGAGAATCTCGTTCCCTGAGTGTCTCTGTTTTCAATGTGATTTAAAAGCATAGGACGCCTGCTCCCAGCTTCAGAAGTCAGGGGTGCTCAACCTGTGATGGGGTGTTGGCTTTGCTCTAGGTTTAAGATCTCAAGGTGGAGGGTATCAGAGACAGTTGCCCACTTGGTGGAGTGCAGATTTGACTGTGCTAAGGGCCCAGGTTTGAGTTCCTGGTCACAGAATGGTAGTACCGTGCACAAGGAAAGCTTCACAAGCAGTGAAGCATCACTGCAGTGTCTCTTGTCTCTGTCTCTCTCTCCCACTCTGTCTCTCACCCTCTTGAAAATAAAATGATTCTGAGGGAGAACAGTGGCTCACCCAATTGAGTGCACATGTGACCATGTGCCAGGGCCCAGCCAGGTTCAAGTCCCTGACCCCCACTTGCACAGGAGAAACTTCATGCGCAGTAAAGCAGGTCTGCAGATGTTTTTCTCTCTCTGTGTCTCCCTCTCCCTTCTCAATTTCTCTCTGTCCTATCAAATAAAATACTACTACTACTACTAATAATAATAATAATAAATGATACGGCTGAGCAAGTTGTGGTATATATACACAATGGAATACTACCCAGCTATAAAAACGGCGACTTCACCGTTTTCAGCCGATCTTGGATGGACCTTGAAAAATTCATAACAAGTGTGACCACCTAGTCCTCCTTTGCTCTGCAGTTACTCAGCTCCACAGTCCTCCCAGAATGGCCCCTGTCACCTCCTCAGAGTCTAGAAATACCAGGTTACACATTGTCTCTGGAGCAGCTGCAGCTCTGACCTGTCTCGCCACAACTCCAAATACCTGGATGCAATTAATGGAAACTAAGGCAATTATTCAGGTCTCCAGTGTGTGGGCAGCCAGCAGAGAATTATGGGAGTTGGATTCCTGGAGTGCCCTGAGAATGTGACTCTGTCTTTTTAAGAAAAGGAGTAGCTGGGAGTCGGGCATTAGTGCGGCGGGTTAAGCGCACCTGGCGCAAAGTGCTAGGACCCACATAAGGATCTCGGTTGGAGCCCCTGGCTCCCCACCTGCAGGGGAGTCGCTTCACAAGCGGTGAAGCAGGTCCGCAGGTGTCTGTCTTTCTCTCCCCCCTCTCTGTCTTCCCCTGCTCTCTCCATTTCTCTCTGTCCTATCTAACAATGATGACATCAATAACAACAATAATAATAACTACAACAATAAAAACACAAGGGCAACAAAAGAGAAAATAAATAAATATTTTTTAAAAATTTAAAAAGACAAGGAATAGCTTTCCTTAGATAAATTCATAGGCCGTGCCATGTGCACAGTATATATAGTTCGATGATTTCTAGTACATTCTCTGAACTGTGCCCTAGTCAATTGTAAAGCACATTTACCACCACAAAAAGAACCCTAGCAACTCTTATTCATTGCCCCCCCATGTTCCCTTTCCCAGTGCCAACCCCCACAACTTCCAGCCCCAATCCTAGCAAGTGTCCATCATCTATCAGTACCTTGGTTATGTATAGATTTGCCTCTTCTCGACATTTCCTAGCAATGGGCTCACAGCCAGATATACCTTTTCCAACTGGCTTCTTTTCTTTGTCCTACTTAGTTGAAGACCCAGCTGTGTTGTTGCAGGCGTGAAGACTTTATGGCTTTTCATCACCAAGTAATATTCCACCATGTGGACAGCCCACTCTTTAATCCTCCCAGAGGCTGGCACTGGTCCAGGTTCTCATAAAAACGTGGGTTGGCCTACCTTTGTCCTTCTTGCTTTTGACGGTCGGAAACATCTTAGCCAACTGGAAGAGATGAGGGTTCTAATTCATGGAACTTTGTTATTAAAAAATCCTTTGGGGGGGTGGCAGCAGGTAGCACTGTTTCTCAGCCACTTGCAGCAGTCACTGCACGCTCATACCCACCTCTGGGGATCAGACCCTTGGGATTTGGCCCTGGGTTTGACCTCATCTGGAGCAGAGAAGAAGCAGGTGCGATCAGTGGACTTCCTCCCCTGTAAGGCAGCAGTGGAGGCCGTCCTCAGGGGACAAGTGTGGAGGCCTCCCCGGAGGAAGTGGGCTGGGCTGGCCAGGTGCTCTGATGAGGCTCAAATGAGGGCTGACTTCCAGGTGGGAAACGTAACACACACGTCCCCAGGGGAGTGGGGAGAGCACAAGAGTGGGGAGAGGAGTCCAGAGATCCAGATGTTTGGCACCAACACCCCCCCTCATGCTGGGGGACTGAGTTTGATGCATTTTTATGGGGTGCAGGCACAGCTGGCCAAAGGAAGCTCCCACGCCCACCCCCACCCCCAGCTCCTCTCCTGGCCGGCCGGTCCCGGGCAGCTGGCTTTTCCATCCTCACACTGGAAAAGCCCCCAGCCCCAGGCCTGCAGCAGAGAGAGTCTAGGACAGGCCTGTATAATGCGGGGCCAAGGGAAGGTTTTTTGGGCCATGGGGGGAGGGGAGGTCTGGGCGATGAGAGGGAAAGGAGTACTTGCAGCAAGTGGGGATCCGAGTGGGGATCCGAGTGGGGATCCGAGTGGGGATCCGAGTGGGGATCCGAGTGGGGATCCGAGGGACTGTCTGAGGTGATGCTCCATCTTAGGCCTCTGGGAGCCTAAAGCAAGTTCAACAGATACTCCTAAACTAATGAGCTTCCCTCCCTCCCTTCCTTCTTTCCTTCCTTCCTTCCTTCCTTCCTTCCTTCCTTCCTTCCTTCCTTCCTTCTCCTTTCTTTCATTAAAAAAAAATCATAGTAAAGTTTTATACTGAGAGAGAAGGGGAGGGGAGAGGAGAGGAGAGGAGGGGAGAGGAGGGGAGGGGATAGTAGAAGAGGGAAGGAGAAGGGAAGAGAGAGAGGAGAGAATAGGAAAGAAAAGGACAGAGAAAGAGAGGAGAGGAGGGGATGGGAGGGGAGGGGAGAGGGAAGGAGAGGAGGAAAGGGGAGGGGAGGGGAGAGGAGGGAAGAAGAGAGGAGAGAATAAGAGGAGAGGAGGGGATGGGAGGGGAGGGAAGAAGAGAAGAGAGGGTAGGGGAGAGGAGAGGAGTGGAGAGAAGATGGGAGGAGAGAAAAGGAGAGGACGGGAGGGGAGGGGAGGGGAGAGAAGAATTGAGGAGAAGAGAGGACGGGAGAGGAGAGGAGGGGAGAGGAGAGGAGGGGAGGGGAGAGGAGGGGAGGGGAGAAAAGAATTGAGGAGAAGAGAGGAGAGGAGAGGAGGGGAGGGGAGAGGAGAGGAAAGGAGAGGAGGGGAGGGGAGGGGAGGGGAGAGGGGAGGGGAGGGGAGGGGAGGGGAGAGGAGAGGAGGGGAAGGGGGGAGGGGAAGGGAGGGGAGAGGAGAGGAGGGGAGAGGAGGGGAGGGGAGAGAAGAATTGAGGAGAAGAGAGGAGAGGAGAGGAGAGGAGGGGAGAGGAGGGGAGGGGAGGGTAGAGGAGAGGAGAGGAGAGGAGGGGAGGGGAGGGGAGAGGGGAGGGGAGGGGAGGGGAGAGGAGAGGAGGGGAAGGGAGGGGAGGGGAGGGGAAGGGAGGGGAGAGGAGAGGAGGGGAGGGGAGAGGAGAGGAAAAAAGAAAAGCAAGGAAGGGCTGACAAAATAGTTCATGTGGATAGTGTGATGCTTTGCTATGCATGTGAGCCTGATCCAGTTTGGCACCCACTCAAGTGGGGGAAGCATCAGCACTGTGGTATCTCTCTCTGGAAATGTCAGCCTAAACTGGGAAAGTGTTAGCAATGGGAATAACAGAAAACAAGAGAGAGAGAGAGAGAGAGAGAGAGAGAGAGAGAACAGTTCACTTGTGACCAGAAGCAGCTCTTGGCTAAAGAAACATGCCATCTGTGAAGCCCAGCTCCTTGTTCTGATGTCCTTCTACCTCCCTCCTTCCCTTTCTCTGAGGACGGTTGCTCCCCGCCAGATGCCTGCTCAGCCCTCTGTGGTTTGCTGGCTCAGCTCAATCCAAGATGGTGGCTCCTCCCACCTGTGACTTATCTTGTCATGAGGTCATTGTAACCCTCAGGAAGCAGTCTAGCGCTCAGCAGTGTAAGTTAGCTACTATCTCTGATGTTGGCAGAGTTGCATGGGGCAGCTGGTTCCTCTGACTGGTCTTACTCTGGTGTGAGAAGACACTGGGAGCCTCGAGTGCCCCTCCCCCAATAGCACAGACCTGCCCCTTTCTCCCTGGCAGAACAGCAGGTGCGCTCAGCCAGGTACACCACCACCCGGCCTCCCCCTTTTCTTTTCTCTTTTTTCTTTCCTTTTCTCTTCTTTCTTTTCTTCTGCTTTTCTCTTTTTCCCCCAGAGCACTGCTCAGCTTATGGTGGTGCTGGGGACAGAACTTGCAACTCTGGAGCCTCAGGCGTGAAAATCTTTAACAGAAACATTATGTTGTCTCTGCCTCTCCAGCCCACCCCCTGCCCTTGTAATGTGCTCCTTGGAGTTGATCAATGTGTCTTCACAAGCTCTGACTCCAGGGTGCTCTTTATTGGGGGGTGGGAGGGGTGAGTCTTCTTGGTGGGCGCCTGCTCACCTGGGCAGTGGAGGGGCGCATCCTTACTGCACAGGAAGTCCTCACTAGTGTAGGGTGCATGCGACCCTCCAGTAAAAGGTCTCACCACTGTAGAAAGGAAAAATCTTTCTTCCTCTATCCTCTTAGGTTCAACTCCTGGGGGTATTGCAGATTAAACATACAAAGAACATATTTGCAAGAGAAAAGAGCAGATCAGGTTACTACTACCCTGCATTCCAGAAAGTCAGGATGCCTTCAGAGAAATGTGTCCTTGGGTCATTAGAGGGGGTGGGCGGAGTCACTGCCAGGGGTCTCCCACAAACATTGTGAGAGAGAAAGAGAGGGGGGGCCGGCTGGTGGTACACCCTGGTAGAATGTACATGTAGCAGTGCACAAGAACCTAGATTCAACCTCCACCCCTCCCCCACCCTCAGTCTCCACCAGCAGGGAGGATGTTTCTAAATTTTAGGGTTTATTTGTTTGTTTGCTCCATGTCAACACTAAGAATCCACTGCTCCTGGTGGTCATTTTTTTTTCCCATTGTTGTTGCTGTTATAGCTGTTGCTGTTGGATAGGACAGAGAGAAATGGAGAGAGGAAGGAAAGACAGAGAAGGGGAGAGAAAGATAAATACCTGCAGACCTGCTTCACCTCTCCACCTAGGGAGGTGGAGAGCCAGGGGCTCAAACCAGGATCCTTGCACTGGTCCTTGTGCTTTGCGCTATGTGCGCTTAACCCAGTGTGCTACCTCTTGGCCCCCCAAATTTTAGTTATTTTAATGAGAAAGATTGAAATACAGGAGGGCGGGTGGGGAGAGAGAGAGGCCAGAGCACTGCTCTACTCTGATTTATGGTGGTCCAGAAGATCGAACCTGAAACTTTGAAGCTTCAGGCCTGAGTGTCTTTTTGCATAACCAAAAACCGCGGGGTGGGGTGGAGAGCAGTGCTATAGGTGTTCCATTCTGTCACCATATCCCCTCCCCCCCCCCCAATCTGTCTGTATCTTTCCAAAATAATCAACCCAGGCTCTGTCCACCACCTTCCCACCCCAATACTCACTCAGTCCTCCCTTAAGTCAGGGCTCGCCATCACAACTTTTCTCTTTTTTAACATTTATTCTACTTTGTCAAGACAGAGCAAACTTGGGAGGGGGGAGAAGGAGAAAAAGACACCTGCAGACTTGCTCTACCACTAGCGGATTCCCCACTGCAGGTGGCGGTTTCCGAGCTTCTCGGTGACCTTCCTTTTTTCCTTTCTTTCATTTTTTTTGCATCCAGGGTTACCTTGGGGGCTCAGTGCTGACATTATGAATCCATTACTCCTGGAGGACATTATTTTTCTTTCCATTTTATTGGCTATGTCAGACAGAAATTGAGAGGAAGGGAAGACAGAGAGGGAGAGAGAAAGATACACACCCGCAGACCGGCTTTATCACTTGGGAAGTGTCCCCCTGCCAAGTGGGGAGCTGGAGCTCGAACCCAGATCCTTGTGCAGGTCTTTGCACTTTGTACTCTGTGCGCTTTGCTTAGTGCGCCACTGCCTGGCCCCCCGCAGTGGCTTTTCCATGGAGACCTGGTGCGGGGGAGGGCTGGTTCTTGGTGCAGATACTAGAGGCCCTTTTTGTGGTCATAAGGGATGGGGGTGGATTCAATGTAAGCTCAGCCCGTCCCAGGCCTCCATCACCAGCTTCTCTCCCAACCCCACTGGGTTGAAGTCAGCCCTTGCCTCTTTGGTACCAACACAACCCAGCAGAAGGCCAGGCTGAGGGTCGGGGACAAGGGTGGGAACAGGCCAGCCCAGTCACGTCCTGACTGTAGGTATGCTTTGGGACAGATGACCTCAAGTCCCTGGGTCTCAATTTCTCACCATGCAAGCTGAGAACACGGCACTCAGCCCTGAGATTTAAGCCACAGTTGGTGTGTATTACAGTTGGGGAGGAGGAAGCCATTTCTGCTCTTTCAGCCTGGCGTTCTGGGGGCCCTGGAGCGTGCTCATCCTTGTTCTCTCTGGAGACATGTCTGGGTTGCTCAGGATCCCTTCTAGGGATCTTCCGGGCAGGGCCCTGACAACCTTCAGAAACTTTTTCCCCTGCCAACATTCCAGAAACTTCCATGGTCAGGGTCTGCCAATCTCATGGCAGGCCCCAGGGCTGGGGTGCTAGAGAGGGAGGAAAGGGGGGAGTTCCATGGCAGGTGGGTGGGACAGGGCTGTCACAACCATCTCCTGAATGCCTGGGTAAGTGGGGTGTGGCCCTCAAACCCACTCTACCTGCCAGCAGGGCACCTTAGGCACAAAGCTCAGAGTGGAGAAAAAAGACCCTGGGGGTCAGTGCCAGGCGTTCAACATTCTAGAAAACTGCTTCTAGCGAGGGAGCCTGGTGCACTGCAGTGTCTATTTGGAGGGGCTCTCCCACACCTAGAGGAGGAACTCATTTTAAAATGGCTGTTTTGTGAGATGAAAAGAATCCTTGAGGTGGATGATGGCACTGAGGGCATCATGGAAGGAAAGTGTTTAACATGCTAAACCACACACTTCATTTTTACATGGGTTTACATGTTTGTGCAGAGCTGATGAACAAACCCATGACTCACACATGCACAATCTCAGTGAGCGGTCTGAGAAACAGAATAAACACTTTAGGAAGGACAGCTGCCACCAGGTCAAAGCAAAACTCATCTACCTATCGTCTAAGAGAGATACAGCTTATAGACAAAAGACACAGGTAAACAGGAAGTAAACATGTAGAAATATGTCACTAGACAACTAGTATGTGTGAGAGGAAGTTAGGTCTTCAAAAGAACACGAATACAATTGTTTAGTACACAAAAACTCTTTGTCATCTATGTCCATCTGTGGCCAGTAGTTCTGTATTCTTTAGGTCAGCTGCTTGCAGTGCTTGCTAGTCCTCCAGAGACCCTCAGATTCTCTTCCTCCTTTCCCTATTTAGGCAGCGGGGAGACTGTGAGCTCTGAAGCCCAGCCCAGGGGTGGAAAAGACGATTCTGCATCAGGTACAAAAGATGGGAGAAGGGTGAAGGGGGTGCGCTACTGCCTGACGGCCACTGTTGGCGGCACACCCTTTTGCAAAGGAATAAATACCTTGCTTCAACTCCTTATTTTTTGCCTTGATACGTCATTTTAATTGGACGCCATTTACAACATATGAATAAGAGTAGAATGACTATGTTTAAGTACATATGACAGAGAAATTGAGAGAAGAGGGGGAGACAGAGAAGGAGAGGGAAAGAGAGACACCTGCAGACCTGCTTCACTGATCATGGAGCTTCCCTGTCACAGGTGGGGAGTGGGTCTCAAACCTGATTCCCTGCATATGGTGATTATGCACTTAATCAGGCGTGCCACCACCTGGGCCCAGAATGACTATTTCAATACCGGATGAAGCGGGCTCCAAGACAAAGAAGATTGTCAGAGGCAAAGAAGGTCATATCACAATAGCATAGGGAGAACAACAGTCATGGAGGTAACTGTGCCCATGTGGATCTTCCAAACGTGGGGAGCAAAGCACAGCAGGAAGAAAGAGAAAGATCAGACAGCTACAGAAAGCTGAAAAACTTCTGACAGAGACAGTTAAAAATGAAAACAACTAGATCCCTCCAAAGCTTCAATCGATGAAAGATGTGACCGTATTATCAGTCAGTTTGATCTAATTGATCATTTCAGCTAGTGAGACTGGAGTCTGTTTTCTTGTGAAGTTCACACAGTTCGTTTATTAAGATAAACCATATGTTGGGCCATAAAGCAGAGCTAATGAGATTTACAAGGATTTCAGTCATATAGGATGTGTCCTCTGATTGCTCTTGAATGAAATTAGATAGCAGGATGGAGGTAGATAGCAGAATGGTTATGCCAAGAGGCAATTGAAGCTCCAAAGTCCCAGGTTCAATCTCCCCACACCACTGTAAGTCAAAGCTGATCAGCGGTCTAATAAAACAAACAAAAACAAAAGAAAAAGAAGAGAGAGAGAGAGAGAAGGAAATTAGGTAGCAAGATAGCAAGTGAAGAAGGCTGGGCAGTGGTGCTCCCTGTTGAGTGCACACGTTACCATGCATAATGACCCAGGTTCGAGCCCCTGCTTCCCACCTGTAGGGAGGATTCTTCACGAGCGCTAAAGCAGGTCTATGGATGTCTTTCTTTCTCTCTCTCTCTCCATGTTCCCCTCCCCTCTCAATTTCTCTCTCCCTAACAAATGAAACAGGAAAAAGAGACTGCCAGCAGCAATCGATTCATAGTACAGGCACTTAGCCCCTGACAATTTTTTTAAAGTTATTTTTCTTTAAAGCAAGTGAACAAGATAAATGGGAAAACCCTAAATATTTAACAGAAGGCACCATACAATTCTAAATAAGTCAGGGATCAAAGAATAAATCATAGAACGAAATTCAAAAAATTGGGGGATCAGGCAGTGGCGCACTGGGTTAAACACACATAATATGAAGCACAAGGACCCGTGCAAAGATCCTGGTTCAAGCCCCTGGCTCCTCACCTGCAGGGGCTGGTTGCTTCATAAGCAGTGAAGCAGGTCTGCAGGTGTCTATCTTTCTCTGCCCCTCTCTGTCTTCCTCTCCTCTCTTGATTTCTCCCTGTCCTATCATATATAAAATGAAATAAATAAAATAAAGGAAAAATGGATTCATAGTGCTGGCACCAAGCTCCAGGGATAACCATGGAAGAAAAAAAATTTTTTTTTAATAAAAGCATTGCAAACTTCACATCAGAATCAGTTATATTATCAAGAAAAATTATGAAGTCAGATATAGGGAAGCAAACACTGTAAGATTTCATGTATATGTAAAAGGTAAAGAAAAAAGCAAACAAATGAAGTAGAACTAAGCACAGGCAAATTCTTAGTTAGTAAAAGCAAAATAGTGGTTAACAGAGGGAAAACTGGTAGATCAGGAATTTTTAAAAGAATAGCCTTTTGTGTTTTTGTTTAATAATCTTTTAGCGTGAAGGCTGAGAACTAGACAAATGTTTGTTTATAACACGGTGCACTTGAGACCTATACAATCTCAAAAAGTAATATTGTCTTAATAAAACCTTTTGAAATCTTAAATCAATGGCCTAAGATTTACCTTAAGAAGTTAGAAGTAAACTCGAAGGTGAGTTTGCAGATACCTGTAATGTATTGATGACACTGTTGTTCGCACAAAAAAGAAATTCTCAAGTGATCTCAAGAACCAGTTAGTAAGAATAATGAGCGTATTAGCAATATCATTCAGTTGCAGGAAGCTGCCATTTGCAGTATCACCAGACCACAAAGTGCTGGGTCATGAATTAAGTCAAACACTAAATGAGTAAGTAGTATAACTATGAACTTGGTATCACTTTGTAGTCAACAAATAAAAGTGCATAGAACATTTCTAAAACCTGACCACACATTTGGCTACAAGGTCCCAACAAATCCCAGGTACCCAACATCATGCAGCCCGCATTCCCTCATCGTGATACAATAGAATCAGAAACCAACAAAAACAAACAAACAAATAAACAAACAAACAAGTTTGCAAAGATCATCCCATCTTTGAAAAGGAGAAGCCAGGTTTTTGTGTAACTTATGTATTAAAAAGGAATCACGATGGAATTGTAATTGCTTAAAAAACGCAAAGAGTACTGTCTATCAGGAGTCTGGGGTATAGTCAAGATGTCTTAGTGGAATATTTACAGTTGGAATGTATTTCCCAGAAAATTAGGAAGGCTAGAAAGTGAGATTAGAGTGAATAAAGAAGCAGAAAATAATGGCATGAATAAAATTGGGACTTTGGAGGAGTGGACAGTATGGATAATTTACAGAACCAATGGTTCTGTGAGAGGATAGATAATTTTTTTCCCCCAAAGATCCTTTAATTGGACTGATTAAAAAAAAAGAAGAAGAAGAAGAGAGAAAGGAAAGGAAATCCTGGTAATTACAAAGAAAAAAAAAGCACTTTCAGATACGGAGAAACATTTTTAAGACAAGAAAGCTATTAAGAAATTTTGTCTGTTGATGTTTTTGGAATGACAAAATGTAGAGGAGTGAGGGTGGATAGCATAATGGTTATGCAAAGAGACTTTCATGCCCGAGGTTCTGAAGTTCCAGGTTCAATTGCCCATATCATAGCTTATCATAGCTGATAAGTGCTCTGGTTAAAAAAAAATAATAATAAAATAAAATAAAAGAATAGAATGCAGAAGACAAACTGCCAAAACTGACATGGGCACTGGAAAATTTGAAGCATGAACAGTGAAGTAACCCAAACAGCTCAGCCAGGAGGGAACTCCCTGAGTGTCTCACCAAGTGTTTCGCAACACAGTTTATGTGGTACAGGCTCACAATCTTTCATGTGTGTGCTACCACCACCAAAGTCCACTAGACCCCCCCTTCTTTAACCCACCCCCTTTGCTCTGGTGGCTTTGGTCCTGGGGTCCCAATTCAAGTGCTAACTAAGGGGCTGCTCCTTGTTCCATCTCTTTCTGTCCTACAACATGAGTGAGCTGACCCAGGATTTGTCCTTCACTTTTTGACTGATTTCACTTAGCATGACCCCCTCTAGTTTTCTCTAAATGGCAAGATCTTATCTTTTCTTACAGTCCAGCTGTTTTCCACTGTATACCTGCCACATCTTCTTTATCCACTCAGCCGTCACTGGGCACTTGGGTGGTTTCCATTGCTTGGCTACTGTAAATAGTGCTGCAGTGAGCACAGGGCACATGTCTTTGTGAATTAATGTTTTCCTTTTTCTTTTTTTTTGCCTCCAGAGTTAATCGCTGTGGCTCAGGGCTGGCACTATGAATCCACCACTCCCAACTGCCACTTTTTCCTCTTTTTTTTCCCTAATTTTTATTGAAGAGAAATTGAGAAAGGACAAGGAGATAGAGGAAGAGAAAGAGAGACACCTGCAGACCTGCTTCACTGCTCATGAAGTGGACATGGCAGGTGGGAAGTGGGGAGAGGGCTCAAACCTGGATCCTTACACTTAGTAAGGATTGGGCTTGGATCCTTGGTAATATATGTGCTTAACTGGGTGCACCACCACCCAGCCCCTGAATGAGTGTTTGTCTATTCTCAGGTAGCTACCTGGATCATATGGTAGAGTTCCTTTTTTTTTTTCTGGATCATTCTTCGTGAATTGATGCTTTTATATCCTTTGAATAGTTACCTAGGAATGGACTTTCTAGATCATATAATAGATCTTTTGTTTTTCCCTCTTTTTCTTTTTTTTTTTTTTTTCTGGACCACATTCCTTTTTTTTTTTTCCCCTGGATCATACAGTAGATCTATTTGGAAAGACCTCAGTGCTGTTTCCCACAGAGATTGGACCAGAAGACTATACTTTCAGGGGCCATTTCTATATTTCTTTCCCATAAAGGCTGGATGAGTTCAGAGCCTTACCTATACTGCACTAAAGGAGACTGAAACATAAAAAAATACATAAATAAATTAAATTAAAATAAGCAAATAAATACCAAGGAGAAAAAAATAAGACGAGAGACAGAGGGATGAGAGATCTGGCAAATGTGGGCACCTTTGTCTTTTTATTTACTTCATCCGAGTTTCCCTGGTGCATCTTGCAAAACTACACAAAAAACAGAGGTAGACTAAGCCAGAGACCCCATAGGGTCCTCATGTCTGTGGGGGCTAAGCCCAGAGAACATATCCGCCCTGACTCTTCAAGGGCCAAGCCTCAGTGTGAGGTAGTTGAGGTGAGCAAGGGGATTCTGGACAGAATGCTGCAAACAGAAACTGTCGCCACAGGGGCCAGGAGGTCACGCACCTAATTAAGAGCTCACATTATAGTACACAAGGACCCACGTTCAAGCCCCTGGTTCCCATATGCAGGGGGAAGCTTAACGAGTGGTGAAGCAGGGCTGCAGGTGTCTCTCTGTCTCTTTCCCTCTCTGTCTCCCCCTCCCCTCTCAATTTCTCTGTCCCTATCCAGTAATCAATAACATAAAATAATAATAAAAAGAAATCACCGTCACTGTGTAGCAAGCCCACTCCAATGTTCAGTGTGTCAGCTCATGTGATGCAAGCCTCCCACCCTCACCCCCCACCTCTCATGTCCTTGGTCATAAATGCTTAGCCAAGGGGTGGGGTGCACTGCGGAGGCTTGATTTAATGAGGGGTGGGACCCATAGAAGTCGAAAAGTGCTGAGGAGCTGAGATCTGAAACCCGTCGCTTTATACCTAAAGGGAGAACCCGCTACATGGCTGGGGGAGCAGGGGGGCCGATAGGGGTTCTGGGGAGAGGAGGAAGGTATATGAGCCAGTGTGGTCGAAGTGGACAGAAGTAGAGAGTGAGCAAAAGTGACAACCAGGTGGTCCTGGCATGATCCCAGCATCCAGAGTCCACACGATCATTTGTTGTTGTATCTGAGAATGTCACAGGGCAGAGATGGGGCGGGAAGCAGGGATGTTAGGGTCCTGTGGGCCTGGGACTTCTTTCCACCCAGCTGGCTCACCAAGGGAAGACCTACCTGGGTGGGCCAAGGAGAGAGCAGCATCCTAACAGGGACAGGAAATGCCTATGAACCTCCAACTAGAGACACAACTTGTTCTGAGGACAGAAATCTGGGAGTGGAGGGACACAATAAACAGGAGCCAGAGACTGTCCAATGTGCAGAAACAAGGGCTCCAGCATCCAGGCATCTGTGAGGACTCAGAGTCCATCTGGCAAGGGCATGTATGGCCCCAGGGAAGCAGGAGTGGGGGTGGGTTTTGAGCATTGCTGAATCCTTAGGTGATACCCCCAGACTGAGGTTCCAGAGCCCACGAGGCGCCGATGTAATTGCTGCCCGTGAGTCTGTTTTCTACTCTGTTCGTAAAGTTCAGTCATTCTCTCTGGGCTTCAATGACTGTTGGAAAGTTCCAGAATAATCTCACCCAGACAAAAGAGCCCCAGTCTCTGGAGTTGGGTTGCATCAGACCTACAGGCTGGTACCTGAGAATGAGCTTCCTTGTCTTTAATAGGAATCCATACAATTGTATTTAGAAAGAAGTAAGACGGAGGCCTGGTGGAGTAGCTGGTTTGGACAGTGTACTGCTTTTCCCTGTGTGAGACCCAGGTTCGAGCCCAGCCTCCACCACATTGAAAGAAGCCTCCATCCTATGGTTTGGTTTCTTTCACTTGAACTTTCTCTCTTTGCCTTTCTGTCTCTATCTTTAAAAAAAAAAAAAAAAGAGGTAAGGTATATCAACAAGTTTTTTTAATATTTTGTTTATTTATGGGAAAGATAGTAGAAAAGAGAAAGAACCAGACATCACTCTGGCACATGTGCTGCCAGGGATCAAACTCGGGACCTCATGCTTGAGAGTCCAAAGCGTTATCACTGCGCCACCTCCCGGACCACATATCAACAAGATGTTATGAAAAAAAAAAAAAGTAAGAAAGAAAAGAAAGAAGTGTTACGAGACAGTTCACCTGGTAGAACACGTCTGACCACATGTGAGGCCCTGGGTTCAAGCCCCAGCACCATATAGGAACACTATGGCACCAAGGAGAAGTGCCATGGATAGTGGAGCAGTGTTGTGACATCTTTCCTCTCTTTCTATATATAAAATTAAAATAGGACTGGGTGTTGTTAAAATTTCGACGGCTCCAGCTGGCCGGGCTAGCTTCACGGGCAGGTAACAGAGACGCGGAGACAACGGCTGCACAGGGAAGCTGTATTTCTTTATTCAGGAACAACGATTTATAAACTAAACCAAACTAATCACCAAACAGAACTCTGCTGTCTCTGCGGCGGACTCTGGAACTCTCCAACTCTCCAACTGTGGAACTCTCTAACTCTGCAACTCTCTCACTCTGGAACTCTGGCGGGGGTTCCTTGGGGCGGAGCCAAGCAGGCCGCAAAACTAACTGGACTGATCCAATTCTCTTGGCGGGGGAGAACTACCCAATGTAAAGCATACAACAGCTGGGGTGATAATATAATAGCGATGCAAAGAGACTCTCATGCCTGAGACACTATGGTCCCAGGTTCAATCCCCAGCTCTACCATAAATCAGAGCTGAGCAGGGTTCTGGTCTATCTCTCTGTAAATCTTTCTTTCTGTATCTCTTTCATTAAAGTAAAATAAATAAAATCTTTTTAAAAAACCAAATAAGAATAAGCATTATGACCCAAGAGCAGTAGAACTGTGCTTGTATAAGACCATAGCACTGCAGGAATGAAAGCTAGGAGGAAATAGGGGAAGGAAGTAAGGAAGCAAGAGAGGAATGAAGGGAGGGAGAAGTAATGCCCACCCTTCTCCTAGATTTGTGTTATTCCTTGTAATGATCAGGTGAGCAACTTTGTCCCCATGACAAGCAGGACTTGTGTGTGTGTGTGTGTGTGTGTGTGTGTGTGTGTGTGTGTGAGAGAGAGAGAGAGAGAGAGAGAGAGACCTGCCCCTTCTACAGCCAGCCTGAACCAAGTAGAGCCCAAAGCCTGGGGTGTGATAACAGGCCCCAGCACTCGCTGCTGTCCAAGCCTCTCCCCTACCCTGGGGTGAAGGGCTCAGGGGATATAAGTCTCCATCAGGCCACCCAGAAACCCTGCCCCAGGGGATCTGATAAGGTTCCAGGTGTCTCCTGTCAGGTGCACAGCTATCAGACTCCCCAGGACACAAGACCCTGTGACTTACTTCCACCCCCAGTCTCTGTTCCACCCCCAAGGCTGACTCCCTACAAGGAGCAGGGATGTGGTGGTGGTGGTGGGGGGGTGTTTCCCATGTCCCAGCTCCTGGGTCCAATTGGAGAAGGTGGCCTGAACCTAACAGATGTCCTTGTGTGACAACCCCCTTCAACCCCAGTACACATCAAAGGCCAGGTTAGAACCCACTTCCCCTGAGTCACAGGCCCCAGTTAAATGGTCTCAGGTGTCCTCAGTTGTCCCCTGGGCCCAGGGGTTTGTTTTCATGTTTATCCCAGCAAATGGGTCCCAGCACTTTTGAGGATGTGGAGGGAGGTGCGGCCTTGGGTCACACACACTTGGCAACAACAACAACCAGGGACACAAACAAAGGAAAGGAAAGACAGGGCTCTGCTTGGAGTCAAGACCACACATCCGGGGACATCCTGGCAGGAGGCTGCCAGCTCAGACGGAAGGTATCAGGTCAAAGCAGGGGTTAAGTCCCCCGGTCCCTTGGTGGCACTGTCCTTTAAGCTCTTTTATGTGAGCTTGGCCTCTAGATCAAAGGTATTTCTGTCATCTATCCAGAAGATTCTCTGATGCTCCCTCCTCTCCAGAGACAGAGCTGAGGAGGATGGGACAGAGGACTCTGTGCTGAGGATACTCCTTTCCCAACACAGCCATCCTGTGCTGATTGTCTCAGGCACCCACAAGACCTGGGGACCGGATCTGGGGACAGTCACAGAAGGATGGAACTCTTACAGACACACCCACCAGACACCCAAGCAATTCAGCACTGAGCCTGCTGGGATCCTCCTGCTCCTTTTCCTATCAGAGAAATGACCTGTCAGTTTCAGTCATGATTTCCTGTCCTAGACTTCCCTTCATGCCAACCTCTAGGAGACAGTAGCTGGATGTGCAGTGGCTGTCCTCTGGCTCATTGCCAAGCAGGAGGATCTGTGAGCCCACAGCTTCCTGGGGCCTGGAGGCACACCCAGGGGACATGCTTGTCCACCCCCTGGTAACCAGTGACTGAAGTCACTCAGAGGTCACTGAAAGCCTCCAGCACAGGGTGCCTACTTCCGGTTCCCTTGGGCGTTTCCCGGGTTGGGCATTTCCCAAGGACTCGGATTCAGGCCCCAGTTCTTTGGAGGAAGCAGGAGCCTTATGAATAAAGACTTTGTATTTATTTATGGTGGGGATAAACCAGCCTGGAAGCAGAGCCTGAGCTCCCAGCCTCAAACTCTGGGTGAACCCAAGGGCTAGCAGGCCAGAAGTGTCAGAGATTTGAACTCATACTCAACCAGCCTGGAGAGCTGAGGACAAGCACACAAGGGCCTGCAAGATGGGAGCTGTGAGCTGAAGGGAGTCTGTCCCTCCCCAGGCAAGCAGCTGGTAGCACGTCACACACAATCTTTGGGGTGAGGTTAACACTGAAAGTTTTTCTGCCCTATGAAGGGCTGGGTTTGCAGAAGGAAGCAGAGAAGCAGCAGAGGTATGGACTGGAGAAGGGCAGCTCTGGGGCCTCTGGCCATTGAAGGGAAGGATGAAGAAGAGGCTGGGGAGATAGCATCATAATTATGCATGACTGAGGCTCTGAGGCTCTGAGGTCTCAGGTTCAAGGGAAAGAAAGATGGAGGCCTCAGAGACTAGATAGAACAACTCCAGGGCCAACCCTCTGGAACTCAAGTCTTCTTCCCCTTGCTACACAATACCTCCCATAGCTTACAAGCTTCAGGCAAAATATGAAGATATGTAAAATAGGATGGGGGAGATAGCATAATGGTTCTGCAAAAGGTTTATGCCAGAAGATCTGAGGTGCTAGCTTTAATCCCCTGTACCACCATAAGCCAGAAATGAGCAGTGCTCTACTAAAAAATAAATAAATAAATTATTAAATGTTACTAAATTTTCAAACCTGACTTCAACAAGGCTTAGAAAGGTGCTTCTAGTGAAAAACAGTTTCAAGGAAGTGTTGGAGTGGATCATATGTCATAGGTGATGTAGGTTCGAGCCTAGCTTTGATGGAAAGCCAGGGAAGCTTTGATGCCATGGTGTTTCTCTCTCTCTCTCTCTCTCTCGCTCTCGCTCTCTCCATATATATAATTTAAATATCATCTTCCTAGTCTTTTCTTGCAGGTTGGAGGAAGGCAGAGGTACACAAGAGAGCAAGAATCAGTGCATTTACAAGCAAAAACAAAACAAAAAATAGACATAATGAATGAAAAAAAATGTTTCCTTGGGGGGGGATCAATAACATCACTAAATAACTAATAACATAACCAATAAAATAACATAACTAATAAAATAACTAATAACATAATAAAATAACTAAATAACATGGGCAGGCTGGGAAGGGAAAAAAGATGGAAAGAAGAAAGTGCCAGCAGCTGCTGATATGGGGGGTGGTGGTGGTGACAAGCCCCAGAAGGACCATAAAGGAACATGTGACCAGCTCTCTGCACATTTATTCAGTAACTTAGATGAAGCAGCCTAAATTTTTATACACCACTAACTGCCAAAATTAAATGAATGACAAATAGATGACTTAAAAACATTCTATGTATATATATATCAAAGAAATTGCATGCGTAGTTTTAAACCTCCCGAAAAGGCAAACTCCAAGATCAAATGGTTTTACTGGTGGATTTGATTAAATATGTCAGGGAGAAATCACAACACTTCTTTGCAAATTCTTCCAGAAGATTAAAAAGGAAGGATTCCTTTAGAAGTCCTTTAAGACCAGAGTGACTCTCATAGTAAAGTACTTCATAACCAAGATCCCATTTAAAGCAATATGGCTGACTCAACCTCTGTCGCTTATTCTCTCTGCTCCTGAAATGGGTTCCTTCCCTCCCCAGCCTTGACATGTAGGACATGTATCTTCACACTGGCACCTCATACAGAAAGATGAAGGCTGGGGAGATAGCATAGTGGTTATGCAAAAAGACTTTTATGCCTGAGGTACCAATGGTCCCAGGTTGAGTTCCCAGCACTGCTACAAACCAGAGTCGAACAGTGCTCTAGTAAAGAGAGAGAGAGAGAGAGAGAGAGAGAGAGAGAGAGAGGTAAAGACAGAATGCTTCCCCACCCCACAAGACTAAGAACTAGGTCAGGACATCTGCTTTCTCTGCTACTCTACAACATGCTGAAATCCAAGCAAACATAACAACACAAAACAATAATAAAAGACATTAAGATTTTTTTAAAATATTATTCTTATTCATGGATGAAATTATAATGTTTATAGAAAATCCCCCCAAAAAACTTTTTTTTTCTTATCATCTCTTAAAACAAATAACTCAGTTATCTCAGGGTCATAAGCTGCCAGCCAACATACAAAATCGACCACATTTTTTTATGTAATAATTACAGGCAATTGAAATCAGATACTTAAAAACACAGGAACAGTCATAATAGTCTGTGAATTGAAATATTGAAATAGAAATGTAAAAAAAATGTGTATATTGGAAAACATCAGCATCAATGAAATATCAAACAAGGCTTAAGTAAATAGTGTGATTAGAAGACTTTTTTAACATAAGATGCCAAGGATCCCTGGGGTAGTTTTCCTGGTAGACTGTGTACATAATCACCTACAAAGATCTGGATTCAAGTCCTGGTCCCCACCTGGAACGGGTAAGCTTCACAAGTGGAGTTCTCTCTCTCTTCTCTCTTCTCTCTTCTCTCTTCTCTCTTCTCTCTTCTCTATCTCTCTCTCCCTCTCCCTCTCCCTCTCCCTCTCCCTCTCCCTCTCCCTCTCTCTTTCATCTCTCTCACTCTCTCTCTCTCTTTCCTTCTATCAAAATAAAACATGGCTCCCTGAAAAGCGGAACTGTGCAGGCACCGAGCCCCACCAATAACCTCAGAATAAAAGAAAACAAAAAAAGGTGAATTCCATCCCCACAGACCATGTTTCTAGTCCATCTTCATGTTAGCTACCAAGCTCAAGCAAAGATTACTAAAGTGATGGATCCCTGGGAATATGCCTAAAATAAACATCCCAGCTTCTTTCCATCCTATGGCCCCTATTCTCATCTGCTCTATTCCTACTTTCTGGTTCTTGTTTATTAAATATTTTGTCCTCTTTTATATCTTACTGCCTTTCAGCCAGCAATTTACAGATGCTACTTCTAGTCCATCCTGACCTCCATGGGCAGATGTCCTGAGACCTCACCTCTCCAGAGCCCACTAGGGAAAGATAGAAATAGGCTGTGGATATGGATCCACCTGCCAATGCCAATGTCCAGCAGAGAAGCAATTGCAGAAGCCAGACCACCTTCCTTCTGAACCCCCCCCCCCAAAAAAAAACGACAACATTTTGGTCCATTCTTCTAGAGGGCGAGAAATATTAGGTGAAGATGACCAGAGGGCTCTTGATCCCAATACCACAAGGACCTGAAATATTTGTCACCAGGAATCTTTCTTCTTATGCCATCACTGAAAAGGAAGTGAATCTGGAAAACATCAGAGGAAGTCAGGTACTGTTTTGCTTATCTGAGAGAGAAGAGGAAAAAGGAAGGACACTCTGAAATAGTAAATAGGTGTAGGTGTGATTTAGAAAGGAAGTGAAGGTAGAATCATAGAAAACATGGGAGATATATAGATATATAGATATATAGATATATAGATAGATATATAGATAGATAGATAGATATATAGACATATAGACATATAGATATATAGATAGATATATAGATAGATATATAGATATATAGATATATAGATATATAGATATATAGATATATAGATATATAGATATATAGATATATAGATATATAGATATATAGATATATAGATATATAGATATATAGATATATAGATATATAGATATATAGATATATAGATATATAGATATATAGATGATATATAGATATATTCAACCCATATATTGGGACCTTGGGAAAACTATTGCAGTTTTGCTGGAGGGGAAGGTACACAGAACTCTTGTGTTGGGAATAGTGTGAAATTTATACCCCTATCAATTTATAATTTTGTAAATCACTAATAAAAATTTTAAGGTGAGTTAATTGAACTTAATCAAAATTTTAAATATTTTCTCTGCAAAGAAAAAAATAATTTAAAAAAATTGGGGGGAATTAATGTTTTATATTCGATAGTAAATATAATACTAACATTTCTCAGTTTTCCACACAACACTACAACCCCCACTAGGTCCTCTGTCATTCTTTTAGGATCTATACTCTCCCCCCACCCAACCCAGAGACTTTTACTTTGGTGCAATACACCAGAAAAAAAATAATTTTAAGAGATTTACAAAAATAGATGGAAAATGGAGGTATTACATTTAACGAAAGAAGAGATGAAAAACAACTACTGGTTGGTTTCACTCATATGTTGAATCTAGACAACTAGAGAATGTATATCCGTAAACTTACAAAAATAAATAAATAAAAAGCAAACAAACTGTTTCCAAGACTTTGTGAGACTCATGATGGTTCTTTTTGGGAGGTGGAAGTGTGGGGAACACGGAATTTTGGTGGTGGGTGTGGTGTGAGACTACACACTGTAATCTAGCAATCTGGCAACCCACTATTAATCACAAATAACAAATGAAAAGAAATGAAACTGGAGCTTATGAGGATTTAAAAAATATATATCTCACTAATTTGCATGAGAGAGAAAAAGAAAGTGTGAGAGAACTCAGAGCACCAGTTCAGCTCTAGCATATGGTAGAGCCAGGAATTGAACTTGGGATCTCTAGGGTCTCAGATGTGAGAGTCCAGTGCTACTTCTGCACTATCCCTCTTATCCTAAAGGAAACCATCAAGTCAAGTCACATACTATATTTTACTGCCAACTGTAAACCTTAATCCCCCAGTAAAGAAAATAAAAAAGACCCCAGTCACCACCTCTGGATGGAGAAGGAAAAGCTTTACCAGCAGTGAAATGATTCTACAGTTATCTCTCTCCTTTTCTGTAGCCCCTTTTCCCCCTCAATTTCTCTTTGTCCTATCAAGTAAACACAAACACACACACACACACACACACACACACAGAGAGAGAGAGAGAAAAGACACTACCAAGTGTTGCCAAGGATGAAAAGAAACTGGACCACTCAAATACACTTTGCTTCCAGGACTAGAAAGTAATAACACCCATCTAGTACGCATGTCTGCAGTTGGTTAGAACAAACTCTTGGGGCCTACTAAAGCTTGGATAGCTCTCTAAGGGCCTTGTAGTGAGTGAGAGATACACGCTCAGAAAGGACTTGTTGGGTTTTCCCATTTATCTAACATTCAGGACAATGGAAAACAGGTGAC
Organism: Erinaceus europaeus; assembly: GCF_950295315.1. Lineage (NCBI taxonomy): Eukaryota > Metazoa > Chordata > Mammalia > Eulipotyphla > Erinaceidae > Erinaceus > Erinaceus europaeus. The sequence goes on along the minus strand of NW_026647320.1, from coordinate 98,743 downwards.
AAGAGACATGGTTCCTGTGAGTGAGAAGCAGAGGACTTGACAACAAAGAGGCAGCTCAGGGATTTCTAAGAGGTGTTGGGGGGAGGTAGAGATAGCATAATGGTTATGCAAAAAGAGACTATTATGTCTGAGACTCCAAAGTCCCAGGTTCAATCCCCTGCATCACCATAAGCCAGAGCTGATCAGTGCTCTGGTTAAAAAAAAAAAAAAGTTAAATGGGGACTTTTCTGGGGCCAAGTGGTGGCTCACCTGGTTGAGTCCACATGTCACAATGTGCAAGGACCCGGGTTCAAGCCCCCTGGCCCCCACCTGCAAGGGGAAAGCTTTGCAAGTGGTGAAGCAGGGCTGCAGGTGTCTCTCTGTCTATTTCCCTCTCTATCTCCCCCCCCCGTTCTCTCAATTTCTGACTGTATCTATCCAATAAATAAAGATAATTTTAAAAAAAGAATTTTTAAAAATGGGAGCTGTTAGGTATTCTGTCTGCAATGGTGGCTGAAAGAATGGATACCCACATTAAAACAAAAATGCACAGAACTGTTCACCAGTAAGAGTTAATTTTATGGTACATAAATTAAAGCATATATGTTTCAAATTACATCTAAAAAATTTAGAAATATGTCATCTTGCATATATGTCAATTACATCTGTTTCAAATCTCCCGAAAGTCCCCCTATACTAGAAAACTTCCCTGGTCGAAAATGAGGAAGAAAAAAAAAAAAGGAAAGAAAAAAAAAAGGAATTCTAGAATGCTTAATTACACATCATTTATTGAGTCTGTACGCTTGACAAAATTTTTGTGGGCCCTAGATTCCTGAAATTACAGCTGTCACATTTCTCGGGTATAATTAGCTGGCGAGCAGCATTTTGCATTGTTTAGACAGAGAGAGTAGGGGAGAAATGGCAAAGCTTTTCTGTCTGGCTTAAATGATAGGTCCAACTGCACGGCAATCTCGCTGGTTTTGGAAAGAGGCCGTGGGGTCCAGATTGTCCAATTATCCGGGACATCCGCCTTGGGCCTGGGCTGTCCACAATGAGTCTGACAAGGCCTAAGGCCAAGGTCTCTAGGTCAGAAGAGGCAAAAACTGGAGAAGAGAGGGTGAGAGTCTTCAAGATCTGGCTGCTTCTTTGAAGGTTTGATTTCACCTGTACAGTTTAGGCTAAGAACCCCTTTTCAAAAAAAAGGAAATATTTTAGCTCTTTATTCAGTTATTGGATAGAGACAAACTGAGATGAAAGAAGGAGATAGAGAATGAGAGAGACAGAGAGACACCTGCAGACCTGCTTCACTACTTGTGCAGCTTCCTCCCTGTAGGTGGGGACCAGGGGCTTGAACCCAGGTCCCCATACATGGTAATAATGTGTTTGCCCTACCAAGAGCACATCTCCTGGCCCCTGGGTTAAGAATTCTTACTTTTTCACATCCATTCACCATGTATGAGGGAACCCTGACAAAAAAAAAAGAGTTTGAATTGAAGGAGTCCAGAATTATGGACCTTCAAGGCTTCTGTCCTTCCTTGCCCATCAAGCCCACAGTGGGAGTGTGTGCCCTCCCAACAGAGGAACACCAAATAGATGGCCCCCACCCTTGCCAGCACCTCAGAGGCAGGACCTGTTGGTTTCCAAGATGACGGTGTGCTTGGAAAAGTCCAACTTTTCTTCTTCGTGAGTGGATAACCATCATTTCTTCAGGGCAAGCAGTGGAACACCCTGCTAAGAGCACATGTCATCATGCCCAAGGACCCAGATTTAAGCCCCAGTCTCCATCTGCAGGGGGGAAGCTTTATGAGACGTGAAGCAATGCTGCAGTTGTCTCTTTCTCTCTCTGTCTATCTGCCCCTCCCCTCTCAATTTCACTCTGTCTTTATCCAATAATAAGAAAGAAAATATATATTAAAAATATATTTTTTAAAAAAAAACAATGCCAATGCAACCACCTCGACACACTTCACTTCAGATTGTGTCCAAAGACACCAGGAGTGAAATGTCAACCCAGCACTCTGCCACCAAGTTGCAGGCGCTACCATGATGCCAAGCTTACTTCCCTGGGCAGAGGACCTCACCAATATGTCCTGGAACCCCACCTCTCCAGAGCCCCACCCCACTAGGGAAAAAGAGAGACAGGCTGGGAGTATGGATCGACCTGCCAACACCCATCTCCAGAGGAAAAGCAATTTCAGAAGCCAAACCTTCCACCTTCTGCACTCCATAATGACCTTGGGTCCATACTCCCAGAGGGATTAAGAATAGGAAAGCTTTCAAGGGAGAGGATGGGATACGGAACTCTGGTGGTAGAAATTGTGCGGAATTATACCCCTCTTATGTTATGGTCTTGTCAATATTTTTTTATTTTATAAATAAATTGATAACAGAAAAAGTAATGCAATGACTATTTATTTTATTTATTTATTCCCTTTTGTTGCCCTTGTTGTTTTATTGTTGTAGTTATTGTTGTCCTTGTTGTTGGATAGAACAGAGAGAAATGGAGAGAGGAGAGGAAGACGGGGGTCGGGGGGAAGATAGACACCTGCAGACCTTCTTCACCACTTGTGAAGCGACTCCCCTGCAGGTGGGGAGCCAGGGCTCAAACCGGGATCCTTATGCTTGTCCTTGTGCTTTGCACCACCTGCGCTTAACCCGCTGTACTACAGCCCGACTCCCTGCAATGACTATTAAACAAAAAGAATCTTGCCTTCATAATGCCTTCTCCCATGAAGCTGGAGATGACAGGTCGAAGTTTTGCTGTGTCACAGCTCCCAGCGTGACTGTTCCCTTGAATACTGTGCCAACTTCTGGTGGTAGCCCACGTTGACTGATAAGAAGAGCTACCACCCACTCAAGAAAATATCTCCTCTACTGGCCACCACAGGTGTCCCCAAGTGCCCAAAGAGATTCTATTCAGGGGAAGAAACATCTAGAATCCAGGACTTTGGTGGTGGGGGTGGAGGTGCAGGCTGGTCTGAAGAAAGAGACCACTTCAGTGAAAGGGGGTGAGGGTGGGGCTGAGACTGGAGGTGTGGCAGGTGAGGGTAGGCCCCACTCCTGCTCACCATCACCATTCCTTTGACAAAGATAAATATCCTCTTCTCAAGTGAAGTCACAAACCCCAGAGTCACCAGGCTGAGAGAGAAGGGAATGGCCAGAGGTTGAAGAACAGGCCTGAATTTCATCAGGCAGTTAGTACATTGAAGTTTAATCTGAAAATCAAAGGGGGAAAAATGACATTCCAGAGAGAAAGCATAGTGGTTCTGTAAAAAGATTTTTATGCCTGGGGCCAGGTGGTGGAGCACCTGGTTGAGCGCACATGTTACAGTGCACAAGGACCCAGGTTCAAGCCCCTGGGCCCTTACCTGCAGGGGGAAAGCTTCACAGGTGATGAAGCAGGGCTGCAGGTGTTTCTCTGTCTCTCTCCCTCTATTACCCCCTTCCCTCTTAATTTCTGACTGTCTCTATCCAACAAATAAATAAAGATAAAAAAATTTTTTAAAAATAGATTTTTATGTCTGAGGCTCTGAGGTACCAGGTTTAATCCCCAGCACCACCATAAACCAGAGCTGTGTTGTGGTGTGTGTGTGTGTGTGTGTGTGTGTGTGTGTGTGTGTGTCCCTCTCTCTTTAAAAATAATTACAATTGCTTTTTTTTTTTCAAAAACAGGCTGGGGGAGACAACTTAATGGTTCTGAAAAAAACTTACATGCTCAAGACTCTGGAGTTTCAGATTTAATCCCCAGCACCAGCATAAATTGAGTGGTACTCCTATATTTATCTACCTACTTATCTATCATCTGTTTGTCTTTCTATCTATCTTTCCTTCTGTATCTCTCTCACTGAAACTAAATATTTTAAAAATTCATTGATTAAGGGCCAGGTGGTGGTGTACCTGGTTGAGCACACATGTTACAATGCTCAAGGACCCAGGTTCAAGCCTCCAGTCCCCATCTGCAGGAGGTAAAAACTTCATGAGTGGTGAAGCAGGGCTGCAGGTGTCTCTCTGTCTCTCTCCTACTCTATCTCTCCTCTCCCTCTCTCAGTTTCTCTCTGTCGCTATCCAATAATAAATAAAATATTTTAAAAATTAATTTGATTAATTTAAAAAAAGACACTCTTTTGAGGGAAGGACACAGGTCTGAGGGTGTCTCCAGCCCCTAATAGCAGGCCAGAAGGCAGTGAGGCCAGTTCCTCTTCAGGCTGCATCTGCCGTGTCAGAGCTGTGTCTTCTGTGCTTCCAGAGCACCTGCGGGAGCCTGGGCCTGGGCTCGGCCCTCTCTCTTTTTGGGCTGCCGCACAGTGTGAGTCAAGCAAATGTTTAGCTCAGATTCCAGCCTCCTGGCACCTCACACATCAGTCCAGTCCATCTGGGCCCGATGGAAATATTAGAAACAGCCATGGACTAATAAACTGTGGCTCTACGTTTTCCACACTAACGAGAAGCAAATGGGCCCTTGTGTTTGCCAGAGAAAGGAGTTGAGGTGGGAAATCAACACCCCTTATCTAAATATCAGAGGGGAGGATTTCTTAGTGGAGATGTCCCTCAGGAACTCGTTCCCCTTCCCTCAGAACTAGGAGAGGCAGAGAGCTTTGGCAGGGAGAGGCAGATCAGCTCTTTGGGAAAAGCAGGGAACATGGATAGAATATTGCAAGGACTAAGGGACTGGGATGTGTGAGTGTCAAGGAGATCCCAGCAAGATGGTGGCCTGGGAAGTGACACAATGGATTTAGCAGTGGACCCTGAAGCATGAGGTCCCAAGTTCTATCCCTAACAGTGCACATGCCAGTGAACTCTGGTTCTCTCTCCTTCTCCTCTTTTCTCATAAATAAGTAAATTAATAAATATTAGGTGAACATGGGGTAACATTTGACAGACTTCTGTCTGGTCACCTTTGATGTTCTTTTGATTTGTGGTATCCATCTCTGATTTGCAGGTCACTCTTACCCCTTTCTCACCACCATGAACCAAGACCCCAGTGCCTTCAATGCCTTTTCCAATCCTGCCACTTTATTAATTTCCATTTCTTTCTTTTATTTTTTATTTTTTTATTATTTATTTTCCCTCTTGTTGCTCTTGTTGTTTTATTGTTGTTGTAGTTATTGTTGTTGTATAGGACACAGAGAAATGAAGAGAGAAGGGGGAGACAGAGAGTGGGGGAGGAAGAGAAACATCTGCAGGCCTGCTTCACCTTCCCCCCTGCAGGTAGGGAGCCAGGGCTCGAACCAGGATCCTTACACCGGTCCTTGTGCTTCATGCCATGTGCACTTAACCCACTGCACTACCGCCCAACCCCCTGCATTTCTTTCTATTTCTGTTTTCTGTTGCCTATCTTGTGAGCTACTTCAACATTTTTCTAGGACTGTTTTTACTGGTATGAAGTTGTTTTCTGCCGGGCTTCACGGGCGGGAGAGAGAGACGACCAGGGACTTATGGATGAGTGGTACGCAGTTCAGGCTTTATTCATGTGGAATGCAGAGCAATCTAAGCTATCTCTAATCACAATCCTGTCCTTATATATCCTGAGGCGGAAGAGTGAGGTCCGGAGAGGATGTACGTAGGATAGGGGGGTGGGGAGAAGGGAAAAACGTGCAAAACAATGAGGATTAAACCAGTACCCTGGAGGCAGGGCGGTGCTTAGTTAACAGTGGTTAAGTAAATAGAATACAGTGTTAAGCAGGGGGGATTAAACCAATGTAACAGAAGGGGTCTTAGAAGCAGAATTTAGAAGCATACCTACAGTTTTCTTTTCTTTTTTTCTTTTTAATGAGACAAACAATATAACGTTCTACTCCTTATGATGTTTCTCTTGGGCCAGCTAGTTAGCTCACTTGGACAGTGTGCTGCTTTGCCATGGGCACGACCCAGGTTTGAACCTGGCCCCCACTGCACTGAGGGATGTCTCGTTTCTGTGATGTCTTTCACTCTGTCTCTGTCTTTCTATCTGAAAAAGTAATTTTGCAATAGTGAAAACTCAGTTATGAGTTTGTTTTCGCATACTCCATCTAGTTTGTCGTTAGGTGGTATCAGGCATTCAACCCAGGGCCTCACAGATATTTTTGTGAGGCCTGTGCTCCTCCATGATGCGCCTTCCCAGCTATCCAGAAGTTTTGAAGCACATTTCTCTGTCTGGTCTTATTAGGACCTGCTTTGTACCTTCAACTACATCCTCCCCTGCTGTGGGAATGTCACGTCTCTTGCTAATGCTGGTTAATAACTGTCTTTCTTCCTTGATGCGATTTAATTCACTTAGCATAATACTCTCAGATCCCACTCAAGTTGTAGCACATCATTTCTCACAGCTGATAAACGGACCCCAAGCAGTGAATTCTTCATGCAGGCATAGAGCCCCAGCAGTAACTCTACTCTGCTGACAATAATAACAAATATATATCCAATTTAAAAAATAAATCAAAGGGTGGCGCACCTGGTTAAGTGCACACATTACAGTGTACAAAGACCCAGGTTTAAGTCCTTGGTCCCCACCTGCAGGGGGAAAACTTCACGAGTGGTGAAGTAGGGCTGCAGGTGTCTCTCTGTCTCTCTCCCTCTCTATCTCTCCCTTCCCTCTCGATTTCTGGCTGTCTCTATCCAATAAATAAATACAATAAAAATAAAATCAAAAAAAAATTTTTAATAAACAAGAACAAAACAAAATAAATCCAAGAAGTTAGACTGTTCTGGGTGGGCAGGAAAATGTGTCCTTCTTCACTGCAGTATCAAATCCAGAATTGCATATTTTGAATGTTACCAAAATAACCAAAGTTATTTTGAAGTTCATGACAATATCCAGTTTCTCCTTTGTCCTCACAATTTTCCTCTTGCATCTGAAAGCACAGGAGAGAGGGGTCTTTCAACAGAAAACCTCCTCATTTGGGTAGAAATGTCTCCCCTGCATCATCATCATCATTGACCTGTTTACTGCTCAGCTCTGACTTATGGTGGTGTTGGAAATTGAACCTGGAACCTTGGAGGCTCAGACAAGAAAGTCTTTTGCATCGCCATTATGATGTCTCCCCAGTTATCCTTACTGCTTCTTGATTCTTCTACTCTATAAAGAGCAATCAAGTTCAGAGGGTGAGGAGAAAATGAATTATTAGCAAATCAAGTTAAATCAAATCACAGATGACTGAAAACCCACCACTGTCCTCTCTCATTTAAGGAGCATAAATGGTTCCCAACCTCTCCTCCTTCCCCTCCTCTTCTTCTTTCTCCTCTTCCTCACTTCCTCTTCTCTTTCCTCCTCCTCCTCTTCCTCCTCCTCTTCCTCCTCCTCCTCCTCCTCCTCCTCTTTCTCTTTCTTCTTCTTTTTTGGATGGGCAAAGCTTCCCTTAAGCAAGCTTGAATGCCCTGTATCATCAACATGAAACCACAGAGCTTCCAGCAGTGGAAAAGTGGATCCCAGTTGAGGCTGGAGAGTTTGAGGAGGTGCCTCACTAATGGCAGTGGGCATGTAATCACAGTGGCAGGGCTGAGCCTGGGCCACCAGACCTAGAGAATGTCTTGCTTTCTGACTTGGGCTTTTGGGGAGGTGTCTCTCCACAACCTCTGAGGCAGGACAAGGAGCCTCCTATCTGCCTGTGACACAGGTCAGGGGGATCCTCCTCCAAGTCCCAGAGGAACATGTGCAAGAGGTGGATAGCAGAAAGAACTTGGGCTGAGCTAGGAGTCACCACCTAGTGACACAGAGGTGACAGAGTCAGTCTATTGGCCAGCTGCTGGCTCTAAGAGTGACCATATATGGACTGACTGGTAGCACACACATCACCATGTGTAAGGACCTGGGTTCAAACCCCTGATCTCCACCTGCAGGGGGGAAGCTTCAGGAGTGGTGAAGCAGTGCTGTAGGTATCTCTCTGTCTCTCCCTCCGTACTCAATTTCTGTCTGTCTTGTCAAATAAAAGAATTTAAAAAAAAAAAATAGGAAGAAAAAGCTGACAGGATTGATGTATTTGCCATACAGGAACTGAGACCCAGTGAAAATCCTGGTGACCATTTAAGAAGAGGTCCCTTAGGGACAGCAATGGCAGGGACTGCCCCACTCTCAGAAGGGAGGCTGGGTCCACATACTCTGCCACTCGAGGAAGACGGGTCCTGAAATGTGTGCAGCCTAGAATGTTCCTAGCAGTGACCATGGAATATGAGCTCACACCTCCAGGAATGCAGAGGTTACACAGGCTCCTATGCTGAGTATGGGTCCCAGATTAGATTGGTGGGGTCTATGGTATTTATATACCTTTCCCATATTTTGAAGCTACTCCCTGCCCCGATCCAGCTTTCTAGTCCTATGTCCAACACTCACACCATCTCCCCAGACAATACCTTTAGTCCACCTGCATGTTAGCTATCGGGCTCAGGCAAAAATCACTAAAGTCATGGGCCCCTTGGAACAGACCTAAAATAGACTTCCTAGCTTCTTCCAAAATGGAGACCCCAAATTTCATCTGCTGTATATTCTTACCTCTAGGTTCCTGATTATTAAACAAATTATTCTGCTTTATATCTTAATGCTTTTCAGCCACCAAGTTGCAGATGCTACCAGGATGCCAATCTGATTTCCCTGGACAGACAACCTCACCAGTGTGCCCTGGCACCGCCCCCCCCCTCTCCAGAGCCCTACCCCACTAGGATAGATAGAAACAAGCTGGGGATATGGATCCACCTGCCAATGCCCATGTCCATCAGAGAAGCGATTACAGAAGCCAGACCTTCCACTTCCTGCACCTCATAATGATCCTGGGCCCATACTCCTAGAGGGATAAAGAATAGGAACACTATCAGGGAAGGGGATGAGATATGGAACTTGGGTGGTGGGAATTGTGTGGAATTGTACCCCTCTTATCCAACAGACTTGTCTATCATTATTAAATCAATAAAACATAAAAAAGTCCTTTATTTGCAAATATTGATTGATTGGTTGATTGACTGATTGATTTCAAGGGAGATAGAGCCAAAAGCCAGAGCACTACTCCACTCTGGAAGACATAGTGCTAAGATTGAACTTGGGGCCTCGTGCATGCAAGTCCTGTGCTCTATTCCTGATCCATCTCCCCAGAGGCTGATGTGGGCATTGTGAAGATTTTTTTTGCTGGTCCCCACGATGTAAGTCAGCAAAAGAGCAGACCAGAGAGTTAGACTGGACTTTTCTGAAATCAAGAGTAGTTGTTTCTTTTTTTCTACAATTTCTGAATCTCCTGAAGAGCTCCTTTTAAAAAAATAATTCTTTATTTTATTTATTTTTAATAGAGGTAGAGAGAAATTGAGAGGGAAGGGAAAGACAGAGATGGAAAGAGAAAGAGAGAGACCTGCAGACCTGCTTCATTGCTCATGAAATGTCTCTCCTGCAGGTGGGGACTGGGGTTTGAACCTGGGTCCCTTGAAATGGCCAAATTTACTCTTAACCAGGTGCACCACTGCCTGTCCCACTAGGAATTCTTTTAAGCTGGTTTCAGTGTTCACAGCCTGGAGTGAATCTCTTCCCTTCCTCTTCAGCTCTTTCCTTCTCTTTCTCACTTACCCCATCTCCCTCTCTGCCACACTCTCCCCTGCTGCTTCTCTCTTCCTTTCTTTCCACATCCTCACAGATTCTTACGTGCTGGGCTAGTGTGAGGGTGTTTCTTCCCGGGCACGTGCTCTCTGGGTTGGAGAGAACTCAACCAGAGCCAACCTGGGCTGCTGCTTACTCAGCGACTCAGGAGAGGAACCAGGAACTCGTGGAGGAGTGGGAATGCAATGCAATGCCTTTATTGATCAGAGACAACGCCTTTATATAGATCTTTAACCAGAAGTGGCAAGTGGGAGAAGGAAATGGCTAGGAGAGGGGGTAGAGAAAAGAAAAGAGTGTGAAGGTAGAAAGCTTCCATAGCAGCTCAGAAGAAGCACATTTTAGAAGCCAGACCACAAGCCCCACGTGAAGCCAGACATCAGTGCTGTCTTTACAGAAGTTATCACTCCCGTGACTGCTTACAGGGAGGGACCCACAGTGTCAACAGAGGCTGTGACAGCAAAGAACACAAAGCCAGACCTGTCTGCCTTCCAGTGAAGGCCGTTGGATGAAAGAATTTCCCAGGTAGAGCTGTCAGAGGCCAGTCTTGAAAAGCTTAATGACATTCCAAACAAAAGTCTTTAAGTAGCAGAGGAATGTCCCTCACAATGAAGGAGTGGGTGGTGGTGGTGGTAGGCAGGGGAGGGAGGTGGGTTCCAAGTAATTATGACTCCACAGCATGGCTCAAGCAGATGGCTAAATGCCTGTGACAAGTGACAGGTGTCCGGGTGATGGCCGAGTCCCAGGAAGTGACTCAAGGAGGTGTTCAGGGGAAAGAGAGAGGAAGTCAGGAAACAGTGAGCCAGGGGGCTGCAGGAAATGAGAGCCAGTGAAAGGTAAAAGGGTAGGGGCAGGGAGATAGTATAGTGGTTCTGCAAAGACTCTCATGCCTGAGGCTCTGAAGTCCCAGGTTCGATCCCTAGCATTAGTATAAGCCAGAGCTGAGCAGTGCTCAGGTCTTTCCTTCTAACCCTCCTTCCTTCTCCCCCCACCCCCTTCCTTCTTTCTTTCTCTCCTCCTAGCTATATCTCTCTCATTAAAAGACACAAACAAAAAAAAATTCTCAAAAGAAGAAAAGATAAGAGGGTGGAAGGAGCTTGTAGAATGATGACCAACGGAGACCCATCCATCCCCAGATCTCTGTGAAGACTGGGACGTGATTGGGGGGATCTGGGAGGAAGATCACTCCAGCAACGATGAGGCTGCTGGCTGGTGTCACCACACAGGAGGCAGCTGCCAAAGATTTAGCCACAGTGACAACCAGGTGCTCCTTACAGCTATCATAAATAAACAAACAAATTAAGTAAGTAAGTAAGTAAGTGATGGTGGGCCAGCAAATGCCTCATCTGGACAGGGCACTGGATTTGCCAGGCACATGATCTGGGTTCAGGCCCAACCCTGCTACACTGGAGACAGCTCAAGTGCTGTGTTGTCTTTCCCTCTCCCTCCTTCTCTCTGTTTTTCTTTCTCTCTCTCTTGCTGAAACAATTAGCTTGGAGCAGTGAAGCCCCAGTGATGAAAATCATGGGGTCAGGAGATATCTCATCTGGGAGGCGTATGTGTTTTCCTGCTTGGGGGCCAGGCTCAAGGCCCAGCACCATATTGGGAAGCTCTCATGCTGTGGGTCTCCTCTCACTCTCTCTCTCTCTCCCCCCTCCTTCCCTTCCCCCTCCCTGCCCTCTCCCTCTCTATCTCCCCCTCAACTCTCTCTCTGCCTCTCTGTCTCTCTCATTCTTCCTCTCTGTCTCCATCTCTCTTTTTTTCTCCCTCTCCCTCCTGCTCTCTTTCTGCTTCTCTGTCTCTCTTTCTGACTATCTGGATGGATGGGATAAGCATCCTGGAAAGGTAAAATTTGCTGACTCTGCCATGCAAAGCAAACAGTAGCTGGCTGCATTCTTTCCTTCATCCTCATGAGTACCCAGCTTCCCTTGATTCCTTAAGAGCAACTAACTGTCTGGACTTGGGCTGGGGGAGCGTCCTCATTGTTCTCTGTGCCGCCAACACATGGTGTCTACCTAGAAAGACAGACGCTGGACCCTCAGACTTATAGCAGCAGTCAGGAGCCTGCAACCTGCCTTGTTGATGACCTCCCTGGGCAAGTGGAGAGTAGCTCAGTGTCCTCCATCCTCTCAGATCCAGCTCAGGACTTGGGAGCTGCCTCACAGAGCTCACCCATCTGTCAGTGCTGCTTGTGCCAGTGTGTCCAGGGCTGCCTCCGGGGCCTGGACACCCACCCCACCATCACTTCACATGGGCTATGGACGCTCAGGAGTTCCTGGTACACCGAGTGAGCCAGAAGGAATGTTACAGAGTCCACCTGACCATCAGCTCTGTCACCTAGCCATCAGCACCCTCAGACTCTGTGCTGAGACCTTATGCAGCCCATCAGGGGGCCACATTTGTCAGATGGGCCAGGCTGTGAGCAAGAGGAATTTCAGTGCACAAGGGCTCTGGGGGGCGGCGGGGGGGGATCCAGTGTGAGGAGAGACTATCAGCAGGAATGAAGATGATCAACGTACACACAGGCTGTGATCACACACACACACACACACACACACACACACACACACACACAAACACACACACACACCACTAGCATGCACATGGCTGGAATTATGTGCACACACGCTAAGAGCATAGGCTTAGTAACAACACACATGCACTGTTAGCATGCTCACAGACTCCAGGCCTGCACATGCACTTCTAGCTAGATTTCTGGTTTGCACACACACACAACTTAGTTTCCCCAGCAGGGAGGGCACTCTTCTAATTCTTAGTGACCCTCTCAGTCTCCTCCATGTATAGAGTTTGAGCTCCATGCAGCCTCACAGGTACTGGGGCTGGAAGCCTTGGAAGTAGCCAGGAAAGAGGGGGAGCCCCACCCCCACCCCACCTGCCAAAAGGCCACTGTGCACGTGATGTCACCGTCTGCTGTGTGTGAGCCTGATAACCCAACCCACCCCAGCTCTTCTTGGGAACATGAAATAAGACAGGGCCCTCTCTTCCTCGAGCCCCTAGTTGTCCTGCTTGCCCTGTCTTCAGGGAGAATGAATCCCCAAGCCTTACGCAACTTTCTTATCTATCTTTGGATGACTGTTTCTGGAACTGGGAGCCAGGGCCTTTGAAATGCTGTTGGATCCACCCAGTGTGTGTTCTGTACATCTCACCAGGCGGGGCCAGTGGACATGAGCAAGGCCCGAGGCAGACAGAAAGGATGTATGGACTCACAGGCACCTGACCACCTCAGGAATCAATGGCCCAGGTGGCCTCAGCTGGCTCTGAGCCAGGGCAGAGCCACATACAGCCAGAGAGCAAATCCAGAACCTTCCCAGAGTGAAGGAAGGAAGGAAGGAAGGAGTGAATGAATGAATGAGCCATCTATCTGGGTCACCATTGAAAAACATCCTCCAGCTCTGGAGTGCAATTTGCATGGGTGCTCCCCACCCCCTGCCCCACTGGGGACCCCCTCAGGAGCCCGGTTCAGAGGACCAATCTCCACAGTGACTTGAAGGCCACAGTTTCCCTCCCTCCCACAAAGGAGCTCATTCACTTTCTGACATGGCTAATGCCCTGGCTTAATGGCCCTCTTGTATCACACTCGGCACCCTAAATTATAGAGCCGGCTGGGCAATTACACCGCGGGTCTGCGGAGTGTCCCCCTCCCTAATCCCCCAGAGCTGGGGCGACACTGTCATGCTCCCTGGAGTGGTGGGAGGAAACCCTGCAGACTGCCAGCCCCAGCGCTCATCAAAGTCATTGTTCACACCCCGCTGTTGGTCCAGATCGTTCTCCTGAGAACTGGCAGCCACGGGAAATAGTATTCTGAACATGAGAAAAAAAGAAAGCACACACAGAGCTGGAGATGCCTTTTCTTGGGGTTATTACCAGAAAATCGGAGTTTGAGTCTCTAGACTGTGCATCTTGGGGTATGGAGGTGGGTGGGTGGGTGCGGGAGAAGTCACCATCCCAGCTCCTTGGTGTGGTCTAAAATATATCTGCCATGGAAGGTCCTTTCCCATGACGGGCTGAATAGGCTCTGACCTCTCCTGCTCAGGCTGACTTTGGGCCAAACAGAGATTCTTGCAGGTAGGTTTAGGAGACTTTTATAGCCTTGGCATTACAAGATGAATGTAAACAAGAAAAAGGATGCCACATTCATGCCCAGGGGCTGTGCTACGGCATATCTGGTAGAACACACACACTACCATGGACTGGAACCCAGGTTCAAGCCCCCACTCTCCACCTGCAGGGTGGAAACTTCATGGATGGTGCTGCAGTTGTCTCTTCTCCCCATCCTCATCTCTCCCTAAAAATGAAAGGGGTGGGGGGAATGACCCTCAGGAATGGTAGAGCTGTGCAGGTCCCAAGTCCCAGTGATAACCCTGATGGCAAAGAAAGAAAGAAGAAAAGAGAAAAGAGAAGGAAAGGAAAGGAAAGAAGAGAAGGGGAGGGGAGGGGAGGGGAGGGGAGGGAAGGGAAGGGAAGGGAAGGGAATGGAAGAGGAGAGAAGAGAAGGGGAGAGGAGAGGAAAAGGCACCTGTGGAGGTGCCAGGCAGTGATGTTCCAGTCAAACACACACATTACAGTGCACAAGGATCTGGGTTCAATCCCCTGGTCCCCACATGCAGGGGGGAAGTTTCATAAATGGTAAAACAGTCAGGAGGTGTCTCTCTTTCTCTGTCTCTCCTCTGCATAAAAGAGAATGGGGAAAAAAGGAAACTGAATGACAGAGCTAAAGCAATATTGTTAGGAGTTGTAAGCCAATCAAGGAAAAGGGGTTGGGGCATGAACGTGGTAAAATACCCAGCTTCAAGAAAAACTATTTAAACAGTAAATGATTACCAGGTTCAGTTCTATAAAAATCTATATAAAAGCCTAAATGACTTTCTAAGAAAACATAAATTGTTAAATAGATATACCAGAAGAGGGAGAAACAGAAATATAATTCACATAGCTTCAACATTAAGAGTTATCAAGAGGGCCAGGCGTAGCTCAGCGGGTTAAGCACACATGACGCAAAGCGCAAGGACCTGAGTAAGGATCCCGGTTCAAACCCCCAGCTCCCCACCTGCAGGGGAGTCACTTCACAGGTGGTGAAGCAGGTCTGCAGGTGTCTATCTTTCTCTCCTCCTCTCTGTCTTCCCCTCCTCTCTCAACTTCTCTCTGTCCTATCCAATGACAGCAGCAACAACAACAGCAACAGCAATGGAAAAAAAAGATGGCCTCCTGGAGCAGTGGGTCCATAGTGCAGGCACTGAGCCCCAATGATAACCCTGGAGGCAAAAAACCAAGTTATCAGAAAAGGCGTTCCCTAGTGAAAGCTTGGTCTGGTTTGTATTGTACATTAATTCTATCAGACATCCATAGGCCTGAGACTTCTGTAGCTCTTTCCACAGCTAAGGAAAAAAGAAACCTTCAAATTGTTTTTCATTTCAGAACTTTTATTTTGAAATATATGTATCTATTATTTTTTAACTTGTTATGTGCTTAGGCTGGACTCAAACTGTGAAGCGACTCCCCCGCAGGTGGGGAGCAGGAGGTTCGAACCGGGATCCTCACGCCGGTCCTTGCGCTTTGCGCCAAGTGCGCTTAACCTGCTGCGTTAGCGCCCGCCTCCCTCAGTGACGTACTCTATTTTGCTGCTTGTGTGGTTGGACAGCTTAGAGATTACTCACCAGCCTGCTGAACAGTTCCTTTTCCAGAAACATAGATACCAACCAAAAAATTCCAGATATCTTTGTTTTTAACAGTTGTAGCTCGCTGAATCAATGCAGCTGAATTTGATACAAGTTCAATGTCATTTCCTTCAAGAATTAATTCCTCTTTCTGGGCTTGTGATACTGAGCATGCAACGCCAGACCTCGTTCGAACCCTGCGTATGTATTTTTCTCCCAAGAAATTTCTGATTTCAACAAGAGACCCATTCTCCTGAATAACAACGTTGATAGGGAAGTGAGCATACAAGGACCTCATTTTATATTGGAAGCCCAGTGTAACACCCTTGATCATGTTCTGTACATGGCTGCAGATAGTGCAAACAGTAGCCAGTTCCTTTCTATTTCCCCACAATTTGTCAACTCGGAGCCACTTCCTTTTCTTTCCGAGGAGACTGAGCTCCACGTTGATGTGGTTGAAATCTCTCCACAGGTTGCCTCTGGGGCCCTTCATGATGACCGTGCGGCTGTTCAGAGAGATGTCGACATTCTCCGGAATGTCGACGGTCTGGTCGCTGAGAATGGTCTTTATTCTCTCAGTAGATGCTGCAAAGAAGTGTGATGTATTCTTATAGTCGTGAGGTCACTCATTGGCTCTTTCTTCTCTCTTTTGTCTTTCTTTTGCTTAACATGCCAAATGTCAATCTGGAGAGCTCTGGAGACAGTAACATTGCCAGGGAAGCGGTCTTGGGTCTGGTGGAGGTACTAATAATCTTTTGTTGTCCTAGGATTCGATTCAAGATACTGCATTGCACCAAAAAAAATTATTGTGAGGCAACAGATTATCAGTTGACAGCAAGTCTTGGCAGGATGTCCCTAAAGGGAGATAAAGATTGATCTCACTTAGGAACAAGGCTGCAAGAGGTCTGGATGTTACAGAAAATCTATTAAGACAGCACAGAGTAGGTCAAAGGGGGAAAAAACTGACTTTATCCAGAGCTTTAGGAAAGGCATTTTATGAACTGTGACATAGTTCACACTTTGTTGTTGTTGTTGTCACTGGGGTTTTTGCCATTCCAAGCCAACTTTTTTTTTTTCAGGCAGAAAGAGAAAGACAGAGTAAGACACCACAACACCAAAGTTTCCTCCAGTGCATGAGCGTGATCCAAGTGAGCTGTTCAATATCTGGCCAGCCAGATCATTTGCTCTTTAATAACAGATAACCAAGCACTCAAGTAACAGGACCTCACATACAGAGAGAGCAGCAGCCACACAGCATGTTTCTAAAATCACAAAGTGGAAGTGCTTATGCTAACACTGGAAAAGAGTCAAGGATCCTCACAATTACAATTGTGTAAAAGTGTGCTGGGATCACTAGCCAACGTAATTAGACAGGTAGAAATCTGGACAGGTAGGGGAATTGTCATTGTGTACATTTCTCTCGTACATGAGAAAATAGACTATCAGGGGCAGGCAGTGGCACACTAGGTTAAGTGCACATAGTACAAAGTGCAAGGACCCGCACAAGGATTTGGGTTTGAGCCCCCACTCCCCACCTAAAAGGGAGATGTTTCACAAGCAGTGAAGCAGAGCTGAAGGGGTCTGTCTTTCTCTCTCCCTCTCTATGTCCCCTTCCTCTCTCAATTTCTCTCAATCCTAGCCAATAAAATGGGAAAAATGGCCTCCAGGAGCAGCGGATTTGTGGATTTTTTAGCACTGAGCCCCAGCAATAGCCCTAGAGGCAAAAAGATAAAAGAAAAAAGATAGATAGGTGCCCCGGCCAGCGGGGCGGTGAATAGGGGCTAGGAACCTCTGGATCTGCAATGACAGGGACAAGAGACGTGAAAGAATGACAGCAAGACAGGATTCTGATCAAGCTGCAAAATTTTATTGTGTTCACAGGCAGAGAAATGGCTCCTGGCAGATAGGAAGCAAGAGAGGAAGGAAAGAAGGGAGAAATAAAGAAATACAAAAGAGAGAAAGAAAGAAAGAAAGAAAGAAAGAAAGAAAGAAAGAAAGGAGAGAGAGAGGAAGGAAGGAAGGGAGGGAGGGAGGGAAAAGACTGTCACAGAAAATGAAGAAAAGTATTAAAAGTCTGTTGGCAACATCCTGTGAAAACCAGTAGCTTGTACATATTATAATATGCAAGGATACATGTTCAAGCCTCCAGCCCCCACCTGCAGGGGGGAAAGCAGTGTTGTAAGTGCCTCTCTGTCTCTTTCCTTCTCTATCACTCCCTTCCCTCTCAATTTCTGGCTGTCTCTATCCAATAAATAAAGATAAAACAGTAGTTGTTTAATGTGCAAATAAGAACTCTTTAGAAAATATAATAGAAACAGAAAGATACAGAAAGAAACCTGGCTAGCAATCCACAAAATAATAATAAGAAGAAGAAGAAGAAGAAGAAGGAGGAGGAGGAGGAGGAGGAGGAGGAGGAGGAGGAGGAGAAGGAGAAGGAGAAGGAGAAGAAGAAGAAGAAGAAGAAGAAGAAGAAGAAGAAGAAGAAGAAGAAGATTTCTATTTCATGTCTTTTAATCAAAATCTTCTACATGGATGAAAAGGTAAAGTACATACCAGAGATGAACCCACCAAAAGATTAGAATCAAGCCCAGGAACACCTCAAAGAAAGACACTCAGGAGAGTAGGTAAAGAACTTGTGATAAGGGAGTCGGGTGGTAGCACAGCGGGTTAAGCGCACGTGGCGCAAAGCACAAGGACAGGCTTAAAGATGCCAGTTCGAGCCCCTGGCTCCCCACCTGCAGGGGAGTCGTTTCACAGGCGGTGAAGCAGGTTTGCAGGTGTCTATCTTTCTCTCCTCCCTCTCTGTCTTCCCCTCCTCTCTCCATTCCTCTCTGTCCTATCCAACAACGACATCAATAACAACAATAGCTACAACAATGAAACAACAAAAGGGAACAAATAAATATAAAAAAAGAACTTATGATAATACAAAGGAATATTATATAACCTTAAAAGATAAAAGAAATTTGATGCAGCATTATGGCTCTACAGAAAGCTTACATGCCTGAGGCTCTGAAGTCACAGGTTCAATCCCTAGCACTGTCATACACCAGAGACGAACAATGCACTGGTCATGTTCTCTCTCAAAAAAAAAAAAAGTCTTGGAATATGTGACGGCCACCAAGTTAAACCTAAAGGTTATTCTGCTACAGCAGGACAGATACAGTATGATAGCAGTCATATGATGTGTGTGTGTGTGGGGGGGCTTGTTTCACTTTGCATAATCCCTTTGAGTTCCTTCCATTTTGCTACAAATGGTAACATTTCATCTTTTCACAGAAGAATAGGACTCTTTATCCAGTTTTCTGTTATTTGGGCATTTCTGTCATTTCCATATCTGAGGTATTGTAAACAGCCTTGCAACAAACATTAGAGTGGATAGAATTTTTCATGTTAATGCTTGCACAGTCTTCAGCTGCAGACCCAGAAGTAGGATTGGTAGCTCTAGGTTTAGCTTTTTGAGGAAACTCCCTACTGTTTTCTAAAATGGTTGTACCAATCTACATCCCACTCTTGGTTCTGAGATTCAGCATCACTAGCGGTCAACCACACACACACACACACACACACACGTTCTGGTGTCCAATTCCTGGCTTGGCCACTTCCTGTTCATGACCTTGGATGAGTCATGTCTCTCCTTATGCCTTTGTTTGTTTCCATGTCTGTAAAATGGGCTAAGTCTTTGTACTCACTTCATTAGACCCCTGAGAGGATCAGAGCCCTGAGAACTCTAGTTCAGACCTGTAAGATTAGGCTATCATTACAGTAAAGGAAGGACCTGGAAGGTTAAGAGATAGAGGCCAAGAGTTTGAGGCTGAAGTGGCCATGGCCCTCTATCCCAATGGTGGAGGAGAACCCTGTCTTGGGGACTCCTCAATTACCTACACCCCCTACCCCACTCAATGGGCAATAAATGACTCCAGCAGGAAGGGGACCCCAGGCAGGAATTCTGGGAGTCATGGCTGTGATTCCACACAGTGACTTTCCCCCCTTTCATGTATAAACTCCCTATTTATATATTTATTTAAAAATTATTTATTTATTTTAATGAGAGAGATACACAAAGAAAGGCGCAGAGAGAAAGATCTAGAAAGAGATACCAGGACACTATTCAGCTCTGGTTTATGGTAGTGCTGGGACCTCAGAGCCTCGGGCATAAAAATCTTTTGCAGAACCATTATGTTGTCTCCCTAGTCCATGAATTTTCCTTTCTAATTACAAAAAAAAGTCAACTCCTTTTAAGTCAATGATAAGACAGGAGGTTTCCTGCTCTGGTTTAGAGGAACCCCCCCACATGCCCACAACCTTCCTCTCTGCCCACCGAGCTTCACGTCATCAATGATTGTAGTTTGATGCCATGCCAGCTCCCAGCCCTGCTGAAAGACACCAGCTCAAAAGTCCCTTTCTTCCACACTGCTCCTCTAGAAAGCTTGCAAATTTCTCTGATGTGCGTAGACAAAGCCAGTGCTCACTCTGGGAAGCTCAGTGCATGCCCTACCCACCCCACCCCCCAACACCTTAAGAATTGGTGAAAATTCCCTGAGAACAAGCCTCTTTTGGAACATCAAAGTCCATGGTTTCCAGGCTGTAGGCTGCAGGTATGTGACAGACTGACAGGCCAAATGGACACTTGAGATAAAGCAAAAAAGAAGAAGAAGAAGAAGAAGAAGAAGAAGAAGAAGAAGAAGAAGAAGAAGAAGAAGAAGAAGACGAAAGGAAGGAAGGAAGGAAGGAAGGAAGGAAGGAAGGAAGGAAGAAAGAAAGAA
Organism: Erinaceus europaeus; assembly: GCF_950295315.1. Taxonomy (NCBI): domain Eukaryota; kingdom Metazoa; phylum Chordata; class Mammalia; order Eulipotyphla; family Erinaceidae; genus Erinaceus; species Erinaceus europaeus. The sequence goes on along the minus strand of NW_026647320.1, from coordinate 78,776 downwards.
AGAAAGAAAGAAAGAAAGAAAGAAAGAAAGAGAAAGGAAAAAAAAAGTGAAATTCTCCAAGCACGAGTTTGGCCCTCGATCTTCTGCAAAGGGGATTAATGTGACTCTTGGAGGTGTGAGCACATTTTTGCTTTTACCTTGGGGAAACCAAGTAATCCAGCAGATAAGGATCAGAGGAGCCAGCCCATTCAATGCCCTGGGAGCTGCAAAGCCTCCCTCCTGCCTGCAGTTTAATCCTGGAATGGGGTCTTTTTGCACTGAGTGCACCTTTTTTTCCCTCTCACTGATTTCTTCTTCCCTCTGTTTATGATCTTAGCTCACAGTGATCTTTCTACCATCTCCAAGGCCTTTTCAGGAGTAATAGCTGCCTCGCCTGGGTTTCTGATGATTGGCTGTGACAAACCTTCCACTTTATCTGGTCCTCATATATTCAGCACAGACACACAGATAAAACACACACACACACACACACACCAAATGTGAAATCAACAACCTGACTCAGGAATATAAATATCCTGGGACTAGGTAGGTGGTGGTGCACCCAGCAGACAGCACACACATGCACGAGGACCTGGGTTCAAGCCCCCAGTCCCTACTTGCAAGAGGTGAATATTTCATGAGTAGAGAAGCAGTGCTGCAGGTTTCTCTCTTTCTCTCCCTCTTTCTCTCCCCCTTCTCTCTCAATTTCTCTCCATCTCTATCAAAAAACAAGGAAGAGGGGACCAGGCATGGCACACCCAGTCAAGTACACACAGTACAAAGTTCAAGGAAGGACCCGTGCAAGGATAGAGGTTCAAGGTCCTCTCCCTACCTGGAAAGGGGCAGCTTCACAGTTGGTGAAGCCAGTCTACAGATCTATCTTTCTCTCTTCCTCTCACCCTCTCCTCTCAATTTCTCTTCATCTTATGCCATGAAATAGAATAAACAGCTGCCAGGAGCAGTGGACTCATCATGCTGGCACCAAGCTTCAACAATAAAATAAAATAAAAAATGGGCTAAGTCCTTGTACCCACTTCATTAGACACCTGAGAGGATCAGAGCCCCAAGAACTCTAGTTTAGACCTTTAAGATTAAGTCAGCATTACAGTAAAGGAAGGACCTGGAAGGTTAAGAGATAGGGCCAAGAGTGTGAGAAGAAGAAGAAGAAGGAGAAGGAGGAGGAGGAGGAGGAGGAGAAGGAAGAGAAGGAGGAGGAGGAGGAGGAGGAGGAGGAGGAAGAGGAGGAGGAGAAGGAAGAGAAGGAGAAGGAGGAGGAGGAGGAGGAGGAGGAGAAGGAGGAGGAGGAGAAGGAGGAGGAGGAGGAGGAGAAGGAGAAGGAGAAGGAGGAGGAGAAGGAGGAGGAGAAGGAAGAGAAGGAGAAGGAGAAGGAGGAGGAAGAGGAGGAGGAGAAGGAGGAGGAGAAGGAAGAGAAGGAGAAGGAGGAGGAAGAGGAGGAGGAGGAAGAGGAAGAGGAGGAGGAAAGAGAGAAAGAAAAAGAAAAAGAAAAAGAAAGAAAGAAAGAAAAAGAAAGAAAGAAAGAGAGACAGAAAGAAAGAAGAAAGAGAAAGGAAGAAAGAAAGAGCCACCAGGACAGATGAGTTCATCATGCAGGTACCGAGCCCTGCAATCATCCTGGTGGCAATAAAAAAATAACGAAGGGGGCGGGGAGGTGGTGCTGTAGCGCAGTGGGTTAAGGCACATGGCACGAAGTACAAGGACCGGCATAAGGATCCCGGTTTGAGGCCCCGGCTCCCCACCTGCAGGGGAGTCGCTTCACAAGTGGTGAAGCAAGTTTGCAGGTGTCTGTCTTTCTCTCCCCCTCTCTGTCTTCCCTTCTCTCAATTTCTCTGTCCTATCTAACAATAACAATAACAACAATAATAACAAGGGCAACAAAATAGAAAAAAATGGCCTCCAGGAGCAGTGGATTTAAAATGCAGGTACTGAGCCCCAGCAATAAGCTTGGAGGCAGAAAAAAAGAAAAATGAAATAGGTTAAGCACACGTGGCGCAAAGCACAAGGACCAGCATAAGGATCCCGTTTCCAGCTCCCGGCTCCCCACCTGCAGAGTGGTTGCTTCACAATCGATGAGGCAGGTCTGCAGGTGTCTATCTTTCTCTCCCTCTCTCTATCTTCCCCTCCTCTCTCCATTTCTCTCTGTCCTATCCAACAATAATGGCATCAATAACAACAACAATAATAACCACAACAATGGTAAAACAACAGGGACAACAAAAGGGAAAAATAATGGCCCCCAGGAGCAGTGGATTCGTGGTGCAATCACCAAGCCCCAGCAATAACCCTGGAGGCAACAAAAAAAGAGAAAGAGGAAAAGAAAATAATAAAATAAATGAAAATTTAAAAATTAAGAAGGAATCTGAATATCCTTTTAGAAAAAGCCCATGGTGTCTTAGAACTTGTGTAGGAAGTGTGCCTTAGTTTGATCCCTGGTCTCTAGTTGTCTTTCTGGAAAAGAAGCAGCTTAGCACAAAGCAATAAGCAATGTGAAACTCTTTATATCAAACAGCTAGACTTCCCCACGTCAGCGTCTTCCCAGCTATTTCAGCTTTCAGGATTCACTGTGAAAACAAGCTCAAAGTATTGAGCTGGAGTTTGTTCCTTTTATTATTTTTTTAAATGTAGATTACAGGACACTAACAAGAAAGGAGTTGGTGATGGGGACATGGAAGTTTCCACTATAGGGTCAGAAGTGGGTGGGGGAAGAGGTATAGCTGGGGAGACAGCTCAGTGTGGTATAGCATAAGACTTGCATGTATGAGGCCTCTGAGGTCCCAAGTCCTACCAAAGATGAGCAGTGATCTCTCTCTCTCTCTCTCTCCCCCGCCTCTCTCTTTCATAAATACATTGATTGAATCAATGTACTATTGACTCAAGTAAGAACAACAGTGGAACAATACTTTCAAAGAAAGTAAAAATAATCCAGATGATTCCAGCATTATGATCTTGGACTGAGGAAATTTGGGGATTTATAGAATGCATTGTCTTGACAAATGCTTCTGGAGTCTGGAAGCAGTCAAAATGTGCACCATGTCTCTGGCTGCTGTGGACTTATTTTTTCAATGAGGAGTGGCTGGAAGGAGGATGACTTAGGTACAGCAGAATTATATCCTGTGAACCTGCTTCAGAAGAGGCCCTTTTCTGCTGGAGAGGTTATGGGGTCAAAGGAACCCTCCTGCACTGCTGGTGGGAATGTAAATTGGTCCAACCTCTGTGGAGAGCAGTCTGAAGAACTCTCAGAAGGCTAGAAATGGACCTGCCCTATGATCCTGCAATTTCACTCCTGGGGATATATCCTAAGGAACCCAACACACCCATCCAAAAAGATCTGTGTACACATATGTTCTTGGCAGCACAATTTGTAATAGCCAAAACTTGGAAGCAACCCAGGTGTCCAACAACAGATGAATGGCTGAGCAAGTTGTGGTATATATACACAATGGAATACTACTCAGCTATTAAAAATGGTGACTTCACCATCTTCAGCCCATCTTGGATGGAGCTTGAAGAAATCATGTTAAGTGGAAAAAGTCAAAAACAGAAGGATGAATATGGGATGATCTCACTCTCAGGCAGAAGTTGAAAAACAAGATCAGAAGAGAAAACACAAGTAGAACCTGAACTAGAGTTGGTGTGTTGCACCAAAGTAAAAGACTCTGGAGTGGGTGTTGGGAGGGAGTACAGGTCCAGAAAAGATGACAGAGGGCCTAGTGGGGGTTATAGTGTTATGTGGAAAACTGAGAAGTGTTATGTACAAACTATTGTATTCGCTATCAAATGTAAAACATTAATCCCCCAATAAAGAAGTTTTTTTAAATGATTATATATATATATATATATATATATATATATCCCTTTTCACGATGCATTAAAACTAACCTGTGTTCTAAGCTATCCATTGGATGCATCCATTGTATTTCCAAGAGATACTAAAGATGAACATGGATAATCTTGAATTACTCTGACAGGACACTGTGATGTTCTGAGGTCATCTCCAAGGGCATGTGCTCTCCAGCCCCTGTCTTCACAGATCCATGCTATGTCCCTATTACAGGTGAGGAAATTGAGGTTCAGTCAAGCAAGCCCCACACCTAGTTCAGAAAGGTGCGATGGGGAGATAGCAAGAATGATGACACAAAAGACTCTCATGCCTGAAGCTCGGGGTCTCAGGTTCAGTCCCCAGAACCACCATCAGCCAGAGCTGAGCAGTGAGTGCTTCTCTATATCTTTCTCTCTGTATCTCTCTCTCTCTCATGTAAATAAATACAGTGTTCTTTGTTTGTTTGTTCTGTCTTGTCTTAAGAAGGAGGAGGGCAACAAAAAGTGTGAACAGGAAGTTGGTTCAGTTTTGAGTGGCCAAAGATGGCCTTCCTGTCACCTCCTATGCCTGCTTTGAGAGTACCATGTATTTGGGGAAAACAGGCTTGTTTCTCATTTCTCAGTAACTTGGTCCTGACTTTTTTATCCATTTATCTTTCTTTCCTCCTTCCATTTTGTTTTGTTTTACCAGAGCAACACTGCTCAGCTCTAGCTTATGGTGATGCCAAGACTTGAACCTGGGACCTCTGAGCTTCAGGCATGAAAACCTTTTGTGTAAACTACTTCAGTCTTTTTTTTTTTTTAATGTTCTGTGTTTCTGAGCATTTAAAAAAGTAAACTCTCCCTGAAATTACAAAGAATTGTGAACCCACCCTGGGACAGGCAGTGATCTTTAAAAAGATTTTAAAACCTGAAAAGGTGGGACTGGGTGGTTGCACACTTAGTTGAGCGCAAAGGTCCAGGTTCGAGCCCCTGTTCCCCACCTGCAGGGGCAAAGCTTCACTAGCTGTGAAGCAAGTTTGCTGGTGTCTGTCTTTCTCTCCCTCTCCATGTCCCTCTCTCCTCTCAATTTCTCTCTGTCCTATCAAATAAAATAGAAAAGGAAAGAAAAAACAAACAAACAAACAGATAAAAAAACTGGTCACTGGCAACAGTGAGTGGATCCACAGTGCCAGCACCAAGCCTCAGCAATAACCTCATGGCGAGAGAGAGACAAGAAAAGGTAAAGAATAGATGAATAGAGGCTAGGTGGTGGTACACCTAGTTGAGTGCACATGTTACAATGTGCAAGGACCCAGGTTCAAACCCCCTGTCCCTACATGCAGGGGGAAAGCTTTGTAAGTGGTGAAGCAGTGCTACAAGTCTTTCTCATATATGTGTGTGTATATATATATATGTGTGTGTGTGTGTGTGTGTGTGTGTGTGTGTGTGTGTGTGTATCCCTACCCTCTCAATTTCTGACTGTTTCTATCCAATAAATATAATAAATATTTTTAAAGATTAAAAAATAGATAAATGGAAGCCACTCATGATTGCACAAGTACATCTTAACTATATTATGTGTCTTCACACTCACACACTCTTATGCAATTGTAATTACAATGTATATGTCCATATAATTACATTGTCTTCTCTTTCTAAAAACCTGTATCATGAATATTTCCCATTTCTAATAGGTACATCATTTTAAATAGCTGGATACCATACCGTGTCATCTAATTACACAGATTTTATTTTTAGGGGTCCACCCCACTGTTCTACATTTTCATGACACATTCACACACACACAGTATTTTTCTTTGGTGACCTCAGGGTAACTGCTCAAAAGTGACATTGATCAGAACGCACGTCGTTATTTGGTGGCTCCTGAGACACATCCCCCATTACTTTATCAAGACTGGTTTACTCATTTATTTATTGGGTAGAGACAAAAAGAAATAGAGAAAGCAGAGCCAGAGAGATAGAGAAACATCTACAGCCCTGCTTCATCACTCATGAAGCTTTTCCCCCTGCATGTGGGGACCAGGAGCTTGAACCTGGGTCCTTGTGCTCTGTAACATGTGAGCCCTATGGGATGCACCACCGAGCAGCCTCTATTTTCTCAAAATGATGAAGTCAATTGACAGTGCCACCAGCAGCAACCTCCAGCAGTGTCAGTTTTCTTACACCCTTGCAAAGCCAAATGTTATCTACCTTCTGAAAGAATTAGATCGTAAGACAATGAAAGAAATAAAGTGTTGGCAAAAACAGTTCACCTGGACAGTGTGTGGCTTGGCCATATGCACAACCCAGGTTTGAACTCAGCACCAGGTGCTCAGATCAGCTTCTCTCTCTCTCCCTCTCTCCCTCTCTCTCTCTCTCTCTCTCTCTCTCTCTCTCTCCCTCTCAGTCTCACTATTTCTATCTGAAAAGGTCAGCCTGGAGCAGTGGAGCCTTGGCAATGATGATAAAGAAAAAAGGAAGGGGAGAAAAGTAGATAACAGAAAGAAGAAAGAGAGAGAAAGGAAGAATAAAAGAAAGAAAGAAAGAAAGAAAGGGAGGGAGGGAGCTAGGGAAGGAGGGAAAGAGGAAGGAAGGAAGGATGGAGGGAGGGAGGGAGGGGAGGAAGGATGGAATTTAGATAGGAGTCTAGTGACATCTAGAATTTTAAAGTTCGAAAAGGTCTACAGAGGAAGAAACGTCTCCTCGGCCATTACTCACCATGGGACAAATCTGAGATTCATCTGTATGAAGCTTCTTGAAGCCACTGACCTGGAACTAGATCCCAGTCCATTAACCCTGAAGCATCATGACTGGAACCCCTAGCTGTGTCAGTTCAGCCCATCTGAAGGACACACATCTTTCCTGATTTCTGCTGGCCTGGAGGTTTCTTGAGTTGACAGAGGGCTGCTAAGAATAAGCACTCTGGAAGGAGAGACTTGGGATAATATGACCCATGCAAGAAAACCTGTAAATATTCTTTCAGGTCAACTTAGGTAGCTTGTAAAAGGACGTTTTTTGGTTGCCAGGGTATGCCAAATGACCTCCCTTCCCCCCACCCAGCAAATTTGTGGTGATTGACTTTCTGACAAGAGACTCTGGCGTTTGTCCAGTTACATAATGCCATGTTGGTTCAGCCCTTCGAGATGAAATCAGATGGAAGGATGTGGGTCATTGACGCTATTTGGGGTGTCACATGTAGAAAAGTGTCAGCAGAGACTCACACACGGTGACCCTGACCTGAGCAGGTGGCCAGGATTCCCCCTCACCACCCGCCCCCACCCAGCAGCCTTTTGTCCAACGTCCTGCTCAGAGAACTACATGCTGACCACACGGATGGCTGCTTCCATGAGTTGGGGTCTCCCCTCCCCAATCCCTCTGCCCCCAGCTTTGAGTTTTCCCAGTGACTCAGTGCATCAAATTACGGGGCACCTCTGCTGGGTTTCCTGTGAAAGAACAGATCTTATTGTAACCAAATATTACCAGTTTGGAAAAAGTTTATGCAACCAGCCAGAGGACTCTTCATTCTCAGGCCAAAGAGAAAAGCTTCTTTGTTTGCAGGCCAAACACCTGGAACACGTTATCTGGGATAAGGGTTGGGGGTGAGGAGGGAGGTGTTTCTCCCCGGGCCCACAGTGGAGAGAGGACGCTGGGGACCCAATCACACCCCAGCCTGCTGCGGAGAGACCTGGCCTGTTGATCCCACCTCCCAGACTTCTTTGTCCCCTTCTCATTGGGCCTTGACCAAACCACAGAGGAGTCAACTTCTCTGCAGAAAGATGGCACCAAAAAGGATGATAATCTGGCCAGTTAGAGACACTGTCCCAGGATGGAGGAGCTTTCATGAGCCCAGGATAAGGGGTGGGGGGTGAGGGTGGCTTAAAACCTGCCCTCAAGGGAGCCGGGTTGTAGCAAAGCGGGTTAAGCGCAGGTGGCGCAAAGCACAAGAACCAGCATAAGGATCCAGGTTCAAGCCCCCGGCTCCCCACCTGCAGGCGAGTCTCTTCACAGGCGGTGAAGCAGGTCTGCAGGTGTCTATCTTTCTCTCCCCCCTCTGTCTTCCCCTCCTCTCTCCATTTCTCTCTGTCCTATCCAACAATGACAACATCGATAACAACAACAACAATAATAACTACAACAATTAAAACAAACAAACAAACAAACAAAAACCTGCCCTCAAATTCCCACACCTGAGCAGAGCAGGCTGACCCTGGGCCCAGCCTCCACCTGTGGGAGCAATAAGGCTGACCAGCCAAGATGGAGTTGTTGTGCTAACTTGTGCATATTGTCTCTGACCCAGGGAATAGATTTCTTGGCTCCAGGGAAAAGACAAACAATAGCAAATGTTTCAAGACTGCCCCCATTAACCCTATCCCATGCTCCCATAGCTTGCAGGCATGAGGCAGGAGGAATGTGGCAACCACCCAAGGAAATGGTGAAGAAAGAACAAAGGTCTTGTTACCAATGGACAGACACCTCACCCACTGCCTGCCTTTCTCCACTCACCCATAAAGTCCAGTGTTTCCCAATCTCAGGGATGGGGAGCGTCTCCAGCCTCTGACCCTCTTCTCCCTTTGAAGAGTTTAAAACTCTCAGGGGCCAGTCAGTGGCGCACCTGGTTAAGTGCACATAGCACTTAAGTGCAAGGTTCTGGGTTCAAGCACCCAGCTCCCCACCTGCAAGGGGCAAAGCTTCACAAGTGGTGAAGCAGAATTGCAGGTGTCTCTCTGTCTCTCACCCTCTCTATCCCTCCTATCTCTCTCAATTTCTGACGGTCTCTATCCAATAAGTTAATAAAGATAATAATAACAAAAAGAGTATAAAGTTTCTATCCATCATTTTACCTCTTTGACTCTCTTGCACCATCCAACCTAGCAATGCCCATCCCTACAAGCTGGTGGAATAGTTCACTTGGATAATACACTGCGTTGCTATGTGTGTGACCCAGGTTTGAGTCCAGCCTCTACTGCATTGAGGGAAGCTTTGGTCCCTGTCTCTGTTTCACTGCCTTCTCTGTCTCTAAATACTACTACTAATAATAATAATTAAATACCTATCAATGTCCCATCAATGTGCATCTGAGGCCAGATACCAAATCCCCTGAATCTACCTTTGCTCCCAAGCTCTCACTTCTAGAAGAACTCCTCCAGTTGTTCCTTTTCTCTATCTGCCCCATCGGACACAATAGTCACAGAAACGAAGTCACCAAGACTCTCACCCGGGACAACTTGGAGATACGAGTGGATACTGGAATTGTGAGGGTCGGGCTGTGGAAATGTGATGCCAGCCCTCCATGGTGAGAGAGCAGAACGTTTCCTCCCTATGGGCGTCTAGGACCAAGTCCAAGGCAAAAGGTGGTCAAACACCAGGAGAGCTTTGACCAATAGCCTCCCGTGTGTGTGTGTGCGCATGTTCGTGTGCGTGTGTGTATGTGTGTGTTCACTACATCTTCCTTATCCATCCACCCACAGATGGCCACTTAGTTTCTTTTTCTTTGTAATTGTCACCAAGTGTATCACTGGGGCTCAGTGCCAGCATAGCAAACCCATCATTCCCAGCTGCCTCTCTCCTCTCTTTCTCTTTCTCTCTCTCTCTCTCTCTCTCTCCCTCTCTCTCTCTCTGAAAAGACAGAAAGAAACTGAGAGAGAAGGGGGAAGACACAGAGGAAAACAGAAAAAAATACACCTGCAGCACTACCCCCCTCCCCTCTCAATTTCTCTCTGACCTGTCAAATAAAAAGAAAGGAAAAAACAAGAAAGGAAAGGGGGGGTGGGGACTGATGGATTAGTTGTGCAGGCACTGAGTCTCAGCAATAACCCTGGTGGCAAAAATAAATATAAATAAGTCAGCAGCAGGACCAGGGCTCAGAAAAGGTGTGTCCAATAGAGCACACACATTACCATGTGTGAAGACTCAGGTTCAAGCCCCCAGACCCTACCTGCCAAGGGGTGGGGAGGACTTCATGAGAGGTGAAGCAGTGCTAAAGGTATCTCTCCCTCTCTCTTCTCTCTTTCTCTTTTTCTACATAAGAAAGAAAGGAAACAAAATGTCGCAGGAAGGGGCCAGGCAGTGGCACACCTGGTTAAGCACACACAATAAAATGTCACAGGGAGAAAGTGATGGAGTTTCATAAAGGCACTGAGCCCCAGTAATAACCCTTGTGGCAAAATAATACATGGAAAAAGAAGAGGATGAGAAGAAGGAGGAGAATAAAAAGGAGAAAGGAAGAGAGAGAGAGAGAGAGAGATGGTGAGGCTCTTCAGTCATTCCTCCTGGGGCCTGTGTCAGGTGACGCAAGAGATTTGACGCCCCTGAACCCACCGTCTCTCCAGGTGCCAGTGTGCTCGGGCCCCTAAGCCTGCATTAGAGCAAGTTCAATTTCCTTGGTTAAAACTCAGCCCGTGTTAGGTGTTCCCCAGTCGGCCTGGAAGACATTCACCCAGTGTGCCCCTTTGAAATCAAGTCGACGTATTTTGTTTCCTGGCGTTTCCACATCCATCTCCTGTGCTTTCTTGATTTTCATGTGGTGTCCAATATCACAGAGACGGGCTGGCAGCAGGGTGACTCAGAAGGGACTTGAAGGGGGAGGAGGGGGTGCTCTGGGCTTGTGGGAGGGACTTAGATGGTACCAGAACAATGAGAAAGAAGTGAGGGACGGACTTTTTCACTGCACCCTGGCAGAAGTGCTCTCTGCGGGGAAAGTGGGAGCATGTAGAAATGGTTATTTATAAAGCCTTGGGTAGATGGGAGATCCTCCCTTATCTTGGGATGGTTACTTCGTGTTTGTTCAGATTATTTATTTACTGTCCATTTTTTGTCATCTCCAGGACGTCACTTTCCTGGGCTAAGTTCTTCAGACAGAGAGAGAGAGAGAAACAACAGCACCAAAGCTTCCTCCAGTGTGGTGGGGGTCAGACTCAAACCTGGGAGCAGCGCACCTCCAGGTGAGCTATATCACCAGCCCACCTTTTTTTTGGGGGGTGGACTTCCAAGCATTCACTACCATTTCTTTTTTTTTTAAAAAAAATCTTTTTTATTATCTTTATTTATTGGATAGAGATAGCCAGACATCAAGAGGGTAGGAGGAGAGAGAAATGGAGAGAGAGAGAGAGAGACCTGCTATATTGCTTCACCACTTGCAAAGACTTTCCCCTCCTGCAGGTGGGGACAGGGGGCTCAAACCCCAGTCCTTACACATTGTAGCAGGTGAGCTCAACCAAGTATGCCACCCTGACCCCTCGCTGCTACCTTACTTATACTTCAACTGTCCACACCCATCACAGAAATATATGCAGAACAGCAAGAACAAAAAAGAACATCGCTTACCTGAACTCATGATGCATTTTTAATTTAATTTTATTAGTTATTTAATAATGACTTGCATGATCGTACCATTATAAGGATACACAGTTCCACGCTGCAATGTGATGCAACTTTTTAAAACGTTAATCCTGCTGTGCTCATTTCTATATTTATGTCCTTCCGGTAAAAATATAGGGTCTATATTATTTTTTTAACCAGGAGGTGCAGAAATGCCTTGAGCAAATATCCCAGCAAGTGTTTCAAAATAGAAAATAGCTTTATTTGTAAGTGACATCCACAGGCTTGTTTGTGTGCACCCCAAACACGGCAGCTGCCCTTCCTCAGCCCTTACATGGGGTTTCCTGTCATGATATATAATTAGGCAGGTTTCTGACCTACCTAAGAGTCCGCAAGAAGTGAAGAAGGGAGCAACACTTGGGAAACTTGGAAAATATTAGTAGGAAGCAGAGTTCTTTTCAAAAGCTCAGTTATTTGTTTCCTGTTTCCAAAAACCAAAGTAATTGGGCCTGGAAGGGGGCATCTGAAAGTTGAAACTGTTTGAGTCACTGACCTAGGGACAGAACTGGGCAGGGAAAGGTGTTTTTTATTTTTTGTTTTTTTAATGAAATCATTGATTCTTTAGTATGAAAGCCATATAGCAAAAAGTCCTAGAAAGAGCCAGAACATTCTTGAAACTAGTGCACTGCCTATTGTAACTTTGCCTGCTTTTCTTTCTTTCTTTCTTTCTTTCTTTCTTTCTTTCTTTCTTTCTTTCTTTCTTTCTTTATTATTGCTACCAGGGTTATTGCTGGGCTCGGTGCCTGCACTACAAATTCACCACTCCAGGTGGCCATATTTTCCTTTTTTATTTTTTCCTAATTTTTTTAAAGAAAGAAATTGAGAGGATGGGGAGATAGAGGGAGAGAAAGATAAATACCTACAGACTTGCTTCACTGCTCATGAAGAAGACCGACCCCCTGCAGGTGGGGAGCAGGGTCCCTAGGCAGGGTCATTGAGCTTGGAATATATGTGCTTACTGGTGTGCCACTGCCCAGCCCCATAACTTTGTCTTTCTAGAAAGATAACATGCATAAGGTAATGGGCAGGCATCTGAAATATTTGCTTGTCTTTCTTCCTTTCCTTCTTTCTTTCATTTTTGCCACCAGGGTTATCTCTGGAGCTCCATGTCTACACATCTCCCAGTGGATTCTCTATTTGTTTTCCTTAGATAGAGGGTGAGAAGCAGAGATAGATAGAGACAGACAGACAGAGACAGGAGGACCGATAACACGGCACTGCTCCGCCATTTGAGGAGACTCCCCTGGGCAGGTACTCCCATGTGTGTGGCCAAGTGTGCTCTCTACTTGGTGAGTTATCTTCCAGACATGTGAAATGCATTTTTAATTAATTTTTTGCTTACATATAGATCTGTGAGACCACCACTAAGGTAAAGAAGAGGAAGAGAGGGAAGGAGAGAGAGAGAGAGAGGACATTTCCAGTGTGTGGAGACCCCTTCCTGTATTCCGCCTTCCCACAGGTGTCTATCCTCATCCTGATTCCTCTCGCCCAGGATGGCAATTGCCCATCCCTGGTGTCACAGCAATGGACCATGAATCAGATTCTCCTTTTGTCTGACAGGCTTTGTTTTCTCAACGTTATGTGCCAGGATCATTCACAATGCTCTAGATAACCGGACTCTTGCTTTTTCATTGCAGCATAGCTTTCCTTTTTTTTTTTTTTTTGCTAGACCACACATTAGCCATTCACTTGCCCCTGGTTATGATAATAAAGCTGCTAAGAGCATTCTTGTCCACCACTTTGGGGGGTTTGCAAGCATTTGTTCCCCTGAAGTATGAGCCAAGGAGTGGAGTCCTTGGGCAATGTCGGAAGGAATGAATGTCTATCATGTCATCCTCCATACGAAGCTCCATCAGCCATCCTTCCTATTAGGAGTCCACTGTGTCCTTTGGAATGGCAACATAGGCACCATCTCATGATTGAAAACAAAGTCTTGAGCTGTAGTGATAGTTCAGCAGTAGAGCACAGGACTTGCATGCATGAAGTCCCAGGTTCAATCCCTAGCACCATGTGTGCCAAGCTAATGCCATTTCTCTCTCCTCTTTCCTCTCTCCTCTCTCTCCCCCCCCCTTCTCTTTCTCTCTCTCACCACTAACCTTGGGATCAACCAGCTTTCTGACCATGAGTAGACATGGCCACCCCTGTGGAGAGCCCAACAGGTAAGGAACACAAGGGCGTCATCTTGGCAACAGACTTTCCAGCTGTAGCTGAGCCTTAGATGATCACCACCCCTGCCCAAGCTCAGACCCTGCGCCAGAACCACCCAGAAAGTCTTCTCCCAGGTTTCCAAGTCAGACAGCACATATTGCTCTCAGCCACCAAGGCTTGAGGCCACTTGTTGTTCAGCAATAGATAATTTAAATAGATTGTTAGTGCTACTGGACGAATATTTCACCTTCCACCTTCCAGAGACATGACAGAATGAGAAACCACCCATCCCTCAAAGTGACTTATGTCTGTGGAACTTTCTTTGGCTCCTGAGAGATGAGTAAGAGTGAGGCGGGTTCACCTCTCTGAGGCAGTTTCCACAGCCAGGTGAGAGCCCCATGAGGGAATAAAACTCCCTCACGTCCACACCCGGTTCCGGAGAAGGCTGGGAGGGAGGTTGGCTTCCTGTGGTTTCAAGCCCAGTAGATGGGAAAAGTTTTTTGTGTGAGTTTGAGGAGTTGAAGGTCTTAACATTCCAGGCACCCCAGTGCTGGGAGTCACCAAGTGAACACAGTGATTGAGCCTTGGCTTTCTGCTCCGGAACTAGAGAGAATTTGGGGGAGATGACTGTCTGGCCACCCAGAAAACAAAGGCTAGCAAGCATTTGTTTTTCTTTTCTTCTCTTCCCAGATCAATCCCCTGCTCCCCAAGGATCCGGTGTGGTTTTGAGCTTCCTCTGAGTGTGTTGGGAGCTTCTGCATACACACACACACACACACACACACACACACACACACACACACACACACCAGTCCCCCTCCCAGCCCCCCTCAACTGTCTTTTCTCCCACAGCCCCCAAGTCCTCGTTAGGAAGTGTTAGGAAGTTGCTGGAGTGACAAATGCTCCTCATCCCAATTAAACCCGGACAAGAAGAGTGACTGGAGGTGACAGGGAGGAACAGGGTACCATCACCCGCCTGGGAGGCCCTTTGTCCAGGAGAACAAAAGGAACCTCTTGCTTGTGTTAAACCCCATCAGATTTCATCAGCCCCAGGTGCAAAAACACACATCCCAAGTGACACCCCAGCTTATGTCACTTCACCCCACCAGCTCTCCCTCCTCCCAGTAGCCTGATCTCAGCCATCAGGTGCCATCAGGAATAGAACCCCACACCAAAGTCATGCTCCCCACAACCCCACAGGCTGTCCTGGGCCCCACCCTGAGAAGCATTGTCTGGGGGAGGGGCACTCCTTGTGCTCAGCCCCTGGCCTAGAGAATTAGGACACCAGACCCCCTCCATGGATTGACCAGACCCCACCACCACCCATGGTGTTGCTAATGAGGTGGGGAGTGGGTTCGTCCAGTACAACATTGCATGAAGCGATTGCTTTGGAACTTTGGAACCAAGGACGGAGCTCTGTCTGAGTCTATTCCCAGCTTCCTGGGGGCAGAAACATACAATGTGGCCTATTGTCTCTGTCAATTCCTCTCCACCCTCCCAGAGCAGATCCCCTGCAGATGCACGCGCACGCGCGCACACACACACACAAACACACACACACACACACACTGAGAAGTTCTCAGAAGGCCCAAGCCAATGCACAAATAGGCAGTCCCAGGGAGACCTACTCTCCAATCCTGGGTAAGAGCTGGGCTTACAAGCCAGGATCCAAAGGGGGACCCCCACCCCCATATCTAAATGAGTCAGGACACTGGGGTCCCTAGCAATCTCAAGAAGACTCCCTCCAGAAGGCCAGATTGTCTGGCAAGTTCTCCCGGTAATGCGGGGAGCCAGCTCTGGGACCCCCAAGGCTGTTGGCATTCTGGGCCTCTGCTGAGCCAAGGACCTGGGATGTCCCCTTCACGCCAATTAGATGTCCCCACAGTTATCTCCACCAGCCCACCCAGGGTTCCGAGGAAACTGAAGAGGAGAACTTGGCCAGGACAGCCCCAGGGGGGAGAGGAAGAGGAAGAGGAGGAGGAGGAGGAGGAGGAGGGCCTGCAGCCAGAGTGGAATCTCCGAAGGGTGTGGGCATAGTGGTGCTGAGCAGCTGGTCACAGGGACGGATGTGGCACCTGGGGCCTTTGAGGAGGCATCTTTGGGTCATGCCAGGTCTCCAGAAGCCACTGCGGCTCTAGGCTGATCAAGACGGTTTCTCTCACATCCTGGAGGGCCGAGTGAGCCAGCAAGCCTACATAAGCCAAAGCAGAGCAGACCAACAGCTACTCTGAAGCTTCCAGAAGCTCACCTGGGGGCCCAAGAGATAACTCAATGGGCTGGATGCCTGCACTGTCATGCACTTGGCCCAAATTTGAGCCCTGGAACCACCTGTGACATCTCTCTTTCTCTCTCTCTTTCTCTCTCTCTCTTTCTCTCTCTTTTGTCTCTCTCTCACCCGACCCCGTCTGTGTGTGTGTGTGTGTGTGTGTGTGTGTCTTTCTGAAGGAAAGCAGTGACCCAGAGCAAAGAAATTGTACACACACAAAACCCCAGTATCAAGGGGGTTGGGGAGATAGCTCACTTGGTAGAGTGTGTGTATTACCATGCCCTGCACACCACATGGAAGAATCATAGCTGGCACTGGGGAGTGCAACATGTGGTGGAGTGCCACCTCCCCTCCCTCTCTCCCTCTCTGTTTTTTTTTATTAGTGATTTAATATTGATTTACAAAATTACAAAATAGCAGAGGCACAATTCAATACCATTCCCTCCACCAGAGTTCTGTGTCCCCATTCCCTCCACTAAAAACTGTAGTATTTCTCCCAAGGGAACAGATGTAGGATGACTGTTGTTTTTATATCTATCTGTCTATATTTATGTATATTTTCTCATTTTATCTATGGTCTTGCCTCTTCTTCCTTTCTAAGCCACACCTACTCCTGTTACTACTCTGAATGTCCTTCATTGTCTTCTCTTCTTTCTCTGAATCCTGATGGAATTGGAGTTCAAAGCCCTCTGGTCATCTCCCCTTAACATTAGCTAATTAATATGAGAGGGGGAAATCAATTGTATGTCTCAAAGTTTCTCAAAAGACAAACTGAATCTTTTTAATATATAGGCTATGTATTTGATATGCGGACTCTCTCAAAAGCCTAGACCAAGTAGATTAGAAGCTTCCAATAGCACAGCTATATACAAGATACTGGGTACTGTCCAGCAAACCATAACAAAGGGACTTTTCAAAGTTAACCCAATTAACAAATAATGTGATGATAATATTAACTATTGATTGTCTTTTTGAACCCTAAGACAGCAGGAACCTCACATCTTCACTATAGAGCCCCTACTTCCCCCAGTCCTGGAACCCTTGGATAGGGCCCACTTTCCCGTATGCATCTCCCAATCCAAACCAAATAACATTGCATCTGCCGATCACAACCTAACCAAAGCAACGATTGCTACCTCAACATGCTTCACCTCAGAATGTATCCAGAGACTTCACGTGTGGAATGACAACCCTTCAGCTTCATTACTCGGGTGAGACCTTTCCTTTAATAGTACACTCTAATTTCATCTCAGGTAGTTCACTTTCCAACAAATTCCCATAACCTAGATATACACCAGTTTCTCTGAGAGAGAGCTTATGTGCACACGTATCCATAAACTACTGCAAAATATATACCTGAAAGCAGGACTACACTAGAGTTTGCAGTGAGTACCTCCCTAACACTTCCTCTCCACTATTCCAAGCTTGGGATCCATGATTGCTCAACAAATTGTTTGGCTTCATATGTTAACTCTCTTTTCAATCACCAGGTTCCAGATGCCACCAGGATGCTGGCTAGGCTTCCCTGGATTGAAGACCCCACCAATGTGTCCTGGAGCTCAGCTTCCCCAGAGTCACACCCTACTAGGGAAAGAGAGAGGCAGACTGGGGGTATGGACCGACCAGTCAACGCCCATGTTCAGCGGGGAAGCAATTACAGAAGCCAGACCTTCTACCTTCTGCAACCCTCAATGACCCTGGGTCCATGCTCCCAGAGGGATAGAGAATGGGAAAGCTACCATGGGAGGGGGTGGGTTATGGGGATTGGGTGTTGGGAATTGTGTGGAGTTGTACCCCTCCTACCTTATGCTTTTGTTCACTAATCCTTTCTTAAATAAAAAAAAAAAAAAAAAAAAAGCATTTCTCCCCCTCTGGGAGGATGGACCCAGGACCATTAGGGGGCGCTGAAGGTGGAAGGTCTGGCTTCTGTAATTGTTTCTCTGCTGAACATGGGCATTGGCTGGTTGACCCATACCCCCAATCTGATTTTGTCTTACCCTAGTGGGGTAGGGCTCTGGACTCTGTGCAGGGCAAGATAAATGCTCTGCCCAGTGAGCTATCTCTCCAGCCCCCGATATCTCTTTCTAGCCTTGACTCAGCAGTATTCACACACCAGAGCTCTTTCCCTGGTGTCCACTTTAAAAATGTCATGTAAGTCGGGCCGGCAAGATAGTTCACCTGCTTTGCTGTGCACGTGACCCAGGTTCGAGCCTGACTCCTAGTACGCTGTGGGAAGCTCTCTGCTGTGGTGTGTCTCTCCCTCTGTGTCTCTCTCTGTCTCTGTATCTTTATCATACACATACTTGCCTAGATGAAGAGCAAGGGAGAAAATAGAAAGCAGAAAGACCAAGGGCATCTTGGTAATCAGCAGGCGAGGTGAAGTCTTCTGTCAAAGTCTGAGTGTCTGGCCCCCGTCCCAGCTCCTCACCATGGCGCCCCTCCTCTGGGGCCCTCTGAGACACTGGCTGATCTTGACCGTGAGGTCTCACCCCGGGTCCCCCAACACCAAGAGAGCCCAGCCTGTGGCCTCATTCCTGGATGTGGGCAGGAGTGACCTCACTCAATAGGTATTCTGTCGTGTGTTTCTCTTTAGCTATCTTATAAAAAATAATAATAATGAAATAAAAGGGTGGATGGTCAAACCCAGCCCAAGCATGCCTTGGCTCGGGCTCAACTCCATGGAGCCTCGGAGGATGATTTCACACTGCGCCCCGCAGCTGTGCACCGCAGCGATATAATGAACAACTCCTGCCAGAGGACCAGGCCCTCACAGCTCGATGTTCACCAGAGCAGCCCTGAGTGCTTGCCCACAGCCTCACCTCCTGCACAGTCTGTGGGTGACTGGCTCCAGCCCAGTCCCCACCGCACTGGGGGAAGCTCTTGTGCTGCAGTCTCTCTCTCTCTCTCTCTTCCTCTCTCTCTCTCTCTCTCTTCCTCTCTCTCTCTCTTCCTCTCTCTCTCTCTCTCTCTCTCTGAAAAAAAATCAGTCTGGAGTGGTAAAATCCTGATGTAAGAGAGGAAAGAATGGAGTGAGGGAAGAAGGGGGAAGGAAGGAAAGGGAAAGAAAGGGAGAAAGAAAGCACAAAGAGAGGGAGGAAGAAAGAACAAAAGAGAGAAAGAAAGAAGAGAGAATTAAAAGAGAAGAAGGAAAAGAGGGATGGAGGTAGGAAGGAAGGAGGAAGGAAGGCAGGAAGGAAAAAAGGTTAACTGGGTGGTGGCACACTGGTTGAACAGACATGTTATAATGTGCAAGAACCTGAGTTTGAACCCCTGCTCCCCACTGACTGAAAAGAAACTCCACAAGTGGTGAATCAGTGCTGCAGGTGTCTCTCTGTCTCTCTCTTCCCTTTCAATGTCTCTCTGTCACTATCTAATACATTAAGAGGGGCATGGGGGCGGCATACCTGGTTGAGAGCACATGTTATAATATGCAAGGACCCCGGTCCCCACCTGCAGGGGGAAAGCTTTGTGAGTGGTGAAGCAGGGCTACAGGTGTCTCTCTCTCTCCTCTCTATCTCCCCCTGCGCTCTCAATCTCTGGCTGTCTCTACCCAATAAATAAAGATAATTTAAAAAGAGAATGAGAGTGAGAAAGGAGAAAAGGAAGGGAAAGAGAGAAAGAAAGGAAGAAAAAAGGAAATAAAAGAAGGAAGGGAGAGAGAGAGAGAGAGAATAAAATAGAGCTGTATAATCTTGCAAAGAGTCTCAGCAGTAAATAAAATAAAATAGCTGAGAACTTTTTCAATGAAATCATCCAGCAGGCAGTGTCTTCTAGTTGCTCATGGGAGTTCCTGGAAGTCTTTGTGGTTGTTTGTTTGTTTGTTTTTATAAAGAAGAAAATTTTATTTTGTCTGTCAAATTCTTCTGGTTTTACCAAGTCATTGTATATCCGATATTTGAAAGAGACAGCGCTCCTGTTTTCAAAAGTTCATAAGTGACAAATAAACCTTGTAACATCTAAAGAACAGAGACAGATGATAATGATGACACAGTATTTGTGTTATTCCTCAAACTATGGTTTTTTTTTCAATATTTTCTATTTTTTATTTTTTAATTTGATTTTCCCCCTTTGTTGCCCTTGTTGCTTTATTGTTGCTGTAGTAGTTGTTGTTGTTGTTAGTGATGTCTTTGTTGTTGGATAGGACAGAGAGAAATGGAGAGAGGAGGGGAAGACAGAGAGGGGGAGAGAAGGACAGACACCTGCAGACCTGCTTCACCACCTATGAGGTGATTCCCTTGCAGGTGGGGAGCCGGGGGCTCAAACCAGGATCCTTAAGCCAGTCCATGCACTTCGAGCCACGTGAGCTTGAACCCGCTGAGCTACCGCCTGACGCTCTATATTTTTATTTTATAAATAAATTGATTTTTAAAAAAAAAAAAGTCTTTGTTTTTAACCAGAGCACTGCTCAGTACCTGGTGATGCCAGGGATTGAACAGGGGATTCCAGAGCCTTAGGCATGAAAGGCTTTTGCATAACCATTATGTTATCTTCTTGCCCTTCCCACGCTCTGATGGATGAGTGTGGAGCTGCCCTGCCCATGTTAGGCCTCCCACTTCTGCATTTCCCTGATGTGGAGGTAACCCTCTATTTTTCTGAGTCACTGTGCTGCCCAGTCTCTGACACCAGTGGCTGATCTAAACCTGACTCAACCCTCCTCTATTGTGTTGGTCTCTGAGCCACCATCCACACTGCAAGCTTCTCATTTTCTGTCTCTATTCTTCCCACTCTCTGAGAGCTATGAGATCAGCAGTGTGTCCTGCAAATCTCGGTGCCTGGTTTGGAATCTGATTCACCATAAAGTCAGGGGAGAGAAGAGAAGGCCTTTTTACAAGGTGCAAGGACCTGGGTTCAAGCCCCCAGCACCACCTGGGAGCACCTGCATGAGGGGGTGAGCTTCATGAGCAGTGGAGCAGTGCTATAGTGCTTCTCTGTGTCTCTCTTTCCCTCTCTGTCTCTCACCCTCTAAGAAAACAACAACATGAGGTATTGTATCAAAGTAAAGGATTTTGGGAAGGGGGGATTCAGGTGCATGATAATGGAGGAGGACCTAGATGGGGGGAGGCAGTTTAGAGTGTCATGTGGAAAACTGAGAAATGTTACACATGTGCCAACTACTCTATTTACTGGTGACCATAAACCATTAATCCCCCTCCCATAAAAAGGAATTCATGGGGAATGGTGGCCTCTGCAGGATTAATGGTTCTCCATGCCATAAAATTAGTTGATTTTGAGGTCCTGTTGTTTGACAGACACAGTACCAGGGTGGGCTTTGCTCCCTCCCTGCCGGGCACGTCCCTACCCTTGTGACCTGTTGCACCATAACAAATTTCCCCTACACTTGCTGACCTCGGCAACAGGCATCGTATTGTCTCTCACGACTCTAAGTGATGTCTGGGGTTCAGCAAGAAAGCCCTTTTGCAGGTCTTATTCTGTGTCTCTCCAGATGGGGTGGACACGGGTCCAAGATGGCACTGGGGTTGGTCATCCAAGATGGTGCTTGGTCATCCAAGATGGCGGGTTAGTCATCCAAGATGGCACTGGGGTTGGCTGACAAGATGGCACTGCACTACCTCCTTGGCAGCACCACGTTTTTGAGATCTGTTCTTGACAGCAATGAGGGAAGCTGCAGTAGAGGGAATAAAGGACATAAAAAAGACAAAATGAGGGGGGCCAGGTGGTGGCACATCTGGTTGAGCTTACACATTACATTGCTCAAGGACCCAGGTTTAAGGCCCAAGTCCTCACCTATAAGGGGGGAAGCTTCTTAAGCAGTGGAACAGTGAAGCAGTGTTGCAAGTGTTTTTCTTTCTCTCTCCCTTCCCTCATAATTTGTCTCTATCAAAATAAAATACATACGTAAGTAAAATATGTTTAAAAGATGACATTGGAACAATAGCTCAGCATTAAAGCATAGGACATACACGCATGCCAGAGGCCCCAGGTTCAACCCACAACATGACCACACACCAGAACTGACCAGGGTTCTGTTCTCTGTGTCTTTTTCACTGTCTGGCTCTTAAAAAAAAAAAAAGGAAGAAGAAAAACTTTTTTTAATGAGTGGGGGCTGGAGAAACTGGATGATGGTTCTGCAAAGAGTCTTTCATGCCTGAGAGACCAAAGGCCCCAGGTTCAAACCCCAGCATCACCATAAGCCAGATCTGAGCAGTGCTATGGTAAAAAAATATATATATACCACCAAATACTACTACTAATAATAATAATAATAAAAATAATTATGACAATGATATAAACTGAGAAACATTAAAATGCATAGAAAGTGCTGAGATGAAGGCCCTTGCCAGAGGGGTTGGTGCACAGCAAATGGGTGAGGCCTTCCTCCCTCCTTAGCCCCAGCCATCCCATCCCCATCCTCTCCCTCCATTCCTTTCCACTCTCGACCTGTGTGTCACTACTACAGATACTAACACCTCCCCACAAACACCCCACCCACCTCCCCCTCTTCCTCAACCAGGAATTTCCCAGCCAGATTTCTGCAGGTGCTGCCAGAAGCCAGGACCTCAAGGGTGGAAGTGCTCAGGGCAGGGGATAGATGCAAGACTCCAGGCCCAGAAGGAGCCCCCATGGCTGCTCCCCACCACACTGGCTTCCCGTCAACCCTCCCTCTGCCTCTATCTGGCCCCTGCATGTTCTGAACACACAGTTCCCAGGGACGCAGAGCTCAGGCCTCCAGGGCAAGGCAGGAGACGCAATCAGGGCTGCGGCTTAAGGAAGTGAACCGTGGTGACCATAAACAGAAGGCTGGGGACTGGGCTTGCTGCTCTGTGGAAGGCAATCCCTCCCAACAGCCATGGTGTCGGGGGTCAGGCTCCAGCACTGTCACGTCAGCAGCAGAGAACAGTGATGCCTTTGTCTCACTGCTCTCCCACCTCTGAGTAGGGCTGGACCTTGTGGCTTAGGGAAAGGGCCAAAAAGAAGGCCTCTCTCTTTCTCTCTCTCTCTCTCTCTTTCTCTCTCTCTCTCTTTCTCTCTCTCTCTCTTTCTCTCTCTCTCTCTTTCTCTCTCTCTCTTTCTCTCTCTCTCTCTCTTTCTCTCTCTCTCTCTCTCTCTCTCTCACTCTTTCTCTCTCTCTCAGGAAGGTGATCACAGAGGATGTTGCCGGAGCTTTCTAAGAGAGAGGAGAGAAGTCAGAGTAGGTAACACAGGCTGCCACAGGCAATGGAACTCAAGTGTCCTTACACCTGACTCATAGAATAAATGGTGAGTCCAGACCAACTGGAGGAGAGAGAGAGCCAGCTGTCCTGTTCATTCCTCTGCATGGGGTAGAAACAAACAGCTAGGTGTGGAGAACTCAGCCTGTAGAGCGCACACTACCCCCTGTGAGGACCACATGGGAGTCCGTACAGGAAGGAATCTTCACAAATGGTGCTGTAGTCTCTCTCCACTCTCTTTCTCTAATCTTTCTCCCTTTCTAGCTCTCTCTTTCACCTTCTGTCTAGAGGAAAGAAAGACATGGTCACCAGGAATGGTGGAGTCGTGTAGGCATTGAGCCCTAGTGATAACCCTGGTGAAACTGGGAAAGGAGAGGGGGGTAGAGGGTGAGAGAGACACACACCTATAGCCCTGCTTCACCATTCAGGAAGCTTTCCCCCTACAGGTGGGGACCAGGGGCTTGAATCCGGGTCTTTGGACACTGTAATGTGAGTGCTTAACTAAGTGCATCACCACCTGGACCCTGTCTGTTTGTTTATTTGTTTGTTCTAATGTAGCACTGGAAAAGGAACTCAGAGATCTGAGCATATCACATCCCTCTAAGCAGCCTTCCCAGCACAACTTTTTATTATCTCATTTTATATAAGAGAAAGGAAAAGATAGACAGAGACATTTCAGCACTGCTCCACTATCCATGGCTCCAACCCAGGCCTTCAAGCACAGCAAGGCCTGTGCTAACTGCATGAGCTTTCTTCCAGCCCAAACAGCTTGCTTTTTTTTTCCTCCAGGGTTATCACTGGGCTCGGTGCCTACACTACAAATCTACTGCTTCTGGAGGCCATTTTTCCCACTTTGTTGCCCTTGTTGCGCTTGCTGTAGTTGTTATTATTAGTGTTGTCATAGCTGTTGTCGTTGTTGGATAGGATAGAGAGAAATGGAGAGAGGAGGGGAAGACAGGAGGAGAGAAAGATAGACACCTTCGGACTTGCTTCACAGCTTGCAAAGCGACCCCCTGCAGGTGGAGAGCTGGGGGCTCAAACTGGGATCCTTATGCTGGCCCTTGTGCTTTGCACCATATGTGCTTAACCTGCTGCGCTTTTTTTTTTTTTTATCATTTTAAAGAGAGAAAGATAAAGAGAGAGACCCGGAGTGCTGCTCACCTCTGGCTGATGGTAGCTCTGGGTATTGAACCTGGGACCTCAGAGCTTCAGACATGAAAGTCCTTTTAGAAAACTATCATATTGTCTTCCATACCCTCCGGCTTTTATTGAAGCAACTTGGTAACAACATAGAGGCACAGTGAATGACCTTAGACAATTTCCTCCTTTTAAAAAAAGTTTTCACTACACCCAGGATCTCCATCTCTCAGCTCTCTCCCTCCCTCCCTTGGCTGGATTGATAGTGAATTCTTCTCCCTGAATAGTTTTCCAGCTAAGATACAAACTCCTCAACAGCCAAAGCCCAGTGCTTTACATAGTCACCATACCCAGCTGAGACAAATGGAGTGCAAACATCCCTTGGTTTACCAGAAGTCTGATACTCTCAGTATTGACCATTCTTCCTCTTATAAAATGTAATTCCAAAGAGTGTTTGGACATTGCCTGGGGGGCCTAGGGCCTGACCTTGTGCAGAAGGAAGGGTCTTGGACTGGGGATCAGGTGCCTGGTGCTCTGTCCTGGCCCAGACACTTTCATGTCCATGAGTCTGTGTGAATGCTTATCCTCAGAGCTCGGGTTTAATGATCTAGGAAATAAAGATACTGGTTCAGAGCTCTCAAATCTCTTGCAGATTCACAACACAGACTCATCTCATCATTTCATCTTTAACCCTTCCAAACAATGGGTAGGGGAAAAAAGAGAGAGCAGAGTTGTTTTTGTTTGTTTGTCCTTCTGCTTTGATTATCCACCCCAGAGTCTTGATTATACTTATTCTAGAAGGAGAATACATCTAGCAGCCAGAGAAATAGCTGCTAAAGCAATGGATTTGCCTGCCTGATGTTCCTAGTTTAATTCTTGTCACTGCATGTACCAGAGTGGTGCTTTGACTTCTTTAGCTCGCCTCCATGATTTAAATAATAATACAACATGTCAGGGAAAGAAAGTGGGTCCTAGTGCAGTCACTGCCATTACAAAACACTCCTGCTCACATTTGATTAGTGATGCCCAGTTTACAAGTGGATGCCTGCATTGTGAAGTCATGGGCACCTCTGGGGAACAGCTGGTACCAAGCTGTACTGAGTCAATGAGGCCATCTGGTGGCCGGTGCAGGGATCTCACACACTTTGTCTCAGGCATAAACTACCAGTGCAACAGGATGCTGTGAGGGAAGGTCTAGAGGTTCTTCCAGGGACTGAGGAGATGTCACCCAATCAGAGAGTCTGCTCCCAGTGGTGGTCACAGAACGCAACCCAAGCCAAGGTGATCCAATCACAGTCACTGTGTGTTCAGCATAAAAAGTCCCTCATACAGTGTGTCGTGTGGAGGGGAGGGATGAGACTCTGGAGTCAGGGCGGCAGGTGGTTCTAAGTGGAAGAGGCTCGAACATGGGCAGGAAAGGGGATCTGTGCCATATACATCCTACTCCTCCATTTGCTTTCACTTCCCTCATGCTTCAGTTAGTCCCATGGCCAACCAGGCTTCTTTCTACTCCTAGCTCTGTTCCGGGGTGGGGGGGTGATTTTTTTCCCCTGGGGGTGAAGGATGGTGACTTTGGGTCCTGATGCAGAATTTTCCTAGGTTGAAAGTGAGAGTGTTTCTCAGACACTTATCATGGTGATATGAGAGCATTTACGCATGTGTCAGTGACTATACTGTAAACAATTAACCCCCCAATAAAATGATTAAAAAAATTGGGGGAAGTATTTTCTCTTAATAAGCATTCCATCCTATTCCATCCCATTTCATCCCATTCCATCCCATTCCATCCCATTCCACCCCATTACATCCCATTACATCCTATTACATCCCATTACATCCCATCCTATCCCATTCCATCCCATTTCATCCCATTCCATCCCATCCTATCCCATTCCATCCCATTCCACCCCATTCCACCCCATTCCATCCCTTTCCATCCCATTCCATTCCATCCCATTCCATCCCATCCCATCCCATTCCATCCCATCCTATCCCATTCTATCACATCCCATTCCATCCCATTTCATCCCATTCCACCCCATTCCATCCCATTTCATCCCATTCCATCCCATTCCATCCCATTCCATCCCATTCCATCCCATTCCACCCCATTCCACCCCATTCCACCCCATTCAATCCCATTTCATCCCATTCCATCGCACCCCATTCCATCCCATTCCACCCATTCCATCCCATTTCATCCCATTCCATCGCATCCCATTCCATCCCATTTTTTTATTCTGTCATATCCTATTCTATCCCATCCCATCTCATCCAATTCAGTCCTATTCCACCCCACTCCATTCCTTTCTATCCCATCCTGCCTTGAGTCAAACACCCCCAACCTGGGCCAACATGTGCAGTGTGACATTGGAGCCGACACCTGGCTCATCACACCCACCATCAAACAGCCCCAGCCACAGCAACAGGGCATCAGCACAGCTCCAAGCTTGTGACACCATCCCACTCCCCAGAGGAGAACATGGACCTGCCCAAGGTCACATAACTAGCAGAAAATAGAGCCAGGAGGCCAGAAGCTAGTGATTCAACCACTCTGATCCCATCAGACCAGTTGAGCACAACACACTGAATTGTGACTCCATGCAAGTATATATTTCGACTCACACTGTACTGACCACTTGGCTGGTCATCAGTGGAAAAATGAAGTGTCCTTATCCTCAGAAACCTCACTCTAGCAGAGAGGACCAGCTTCACGAATGGCCACATCGAGGGATGAGAAATTATAACCATGCATATATAACTGGTAGGCAACACTGTCAGTCCTCAGACTACATGGGTCTAAACACGTGAATTGTTTTTCCCATCCAAGGGTTTTACCTTTATCATTCCCACTAATAATAGATGCTGTGTGCTTACATCCACAAGCATGGAACCCCAGGCCAGGAGGGCTCACTGTAAGTTATACATGAATTCCTAGTCACTTGGTCCGGTGTGTGTGTGTGTGTGTGTGTGTGTGTGTGTGTGTTGGGGGGGGGTCAGTGCCCCCAATCCCCTGTCCCGAGATTCTAGGGTCAGATGTACATTATGATGTAGCTACTCTTTTTCTTTCTCTCTCT
The DNA here is from genome assembly GCF_950295315.1 of Erinaceus europaeus. Lineage (NCBI taxonomy): Eukaryota > Metazoa > Chordata > Mammalia > Eulipotyphla > Erinaceidae > Erinaceus > Erinaceus europaeus. The sequence goes on along the minus strand of NW_026647320.1, from coordinate 51,804 downwards.
TTTATGAGAGAAAGGAACTGAAATGGGAGTGGAAAATAGAGCAAAAGAAAGAAAGACACCTGCAGACGTGCTTCACTGCTCGTGAAGCATCACCACTGCAGATGGGGAGCGGAGCTCAAACTATGTGCCAATCCTCGCACATAGTATTATATGCATTTAGCCAGGCACACCACTGCCCACCCCTGTCCTGTTTTGTTTTGTTTTGTTTTGTCTTAAGATCCATTTGACTTATTTTTTTCATGAGAGAAATATAGCCCATCTCTGACCTCTAGAGTTCCCAGGAGTGAAAATTTTGATGTGCTATCAACCAACATACACTCCCAAATAAATAGATCTTTTAAAAATGTGGGGGCAGGTAGAGGCGCATCTGGTTGAGTGCACTTGTTACAATGTGCTAGAAACCAGTTTTGAGCCCTCTGTCCCCACCTGCAGGGGGAAAGATTTGCGAATGGTGAAGCAATGCTGCAAGTGTCTCTCGATTTCTCTCCCTCTCTACCCCCCTCCCATCTCGATTTCTAGCTGTCTCTATTCAATAAATAAATTAATTAATTAATAATTTTAAAAAGAATTTCTTTATTTAAAAAAGGGGGCGAGCAGTGGCACACCTGGTTAAGCACACATATAACCAATCAAAAAGACCCAGGTTTGAGCTCACACTCCCCACCTGCAGATGGTCCACTTCACAAGCAGTGAAGCAGGTCTGCAGGTAGGGACCAGGGGCTTGCATCTGGGTCCTTGTGCACCGTAATGTGTGCTCTTAACCAGGTGCACCACCACCTGGTCCCAGTGTCTATCTTTCTCAATTTCTCTCGGTCCTATCTAATTTAAAAAAAAAGGGGGGAGGGGGGAATAGCTGTCAGGAGCAGTGGATTCATAGTGCCACAGCACCAAACCCCAATGTCTGGAGGCACAAAAAAAGGTTTGGGGCTGGAGAGACAGCCTAATGTTTCTGCCAAAGACTTTCATGCCTGAGTTTCTAAGGTCCCAAGTCCAGTCTCCAACTACTCCTCTCCTTTCCTCTCCTCTCGTCTCCTCTCCTCTCCTCTCCTTTCTTCTCCTCTCCTCCAGAGCTCTGCCCCCCCCCCCACTCCATATATATCAGAAGCTATTTTCTGCAGTCTCTTGGCAAATTTCCTCACATCAAGGAGGGTCCTTGAGGGACTTCCCTGTGCAGGAGGGGAGGAAAGAGTGAGAATGAGGTCCAGGGAGCCCAAGTTTGACCTCACCTGAGGCAGGCAGGATGGGGTTCTGTGGGCTACTGTTGAGTTGGGTGGCAGCAATGTTTTCCTGTTTGCCTTCCTGCATGTGTACTTGGCAGGCACCTACCTGATTTCTTACCCCCGTCACCCCATTTCAGAAGAGGAGGTGACAATCTGGGTAGCTCGGGTGCCAGCCCCCATGCTCCCTGGGGGTGGGGGTGCCGTCACACCAATAGTCCATGCCAGGGGAGCCAGTTTAGGGTCATGAAGACATGAACAGGCTTTTACAGACCAGCCTGGACACCAGTAATCAAATCTTCCATTGTGCCTGGGACACGCTGGTCAGGAGCAGTGTTTGCAAACACCATTTATTTATAAATTGGGCGATTCCTGTCTCTCACAGTGAAACAAACTTCAGGAGCAGGAAACCAAATTATCAGGAAACTTGGTCCTGCGACCTCTAGTGGCCAAATGAAGAAGTTCAGTGGTACCACTGGACACTGAGCGGGCTCAGGAGCTAGTTCTTCTTGGGTTAAAATATGGGTGGCCATCCACAGATGACTGGCTAAAGACGTTATGGGATATATATTCCATGGAATACTACTCTGCCACCAAAAAGATGATATTGTGTCCTATGGGACAAAACAGAACTGGAGAGGATCGTGCTTAGGGAAGTAAGATATGAAAGACCAGATGGTTTCACTTGCATGTAGAATCAAGAGACTGGACATACATGAACTTGAATAAAAAAACAGAAGCAAGCAAACTGTTTCTAAGACTTGAGAAAACTATGATGGTTATGTTTGGGAAGTTGGAGGGTGGGGATACAGACAGAACTTTAGTGGGTGTGGTATGGAATTAACTCCATACACTAATCATACAATCTTGTGATCCACTATTAATAACAAATAAAAACATTTTCTGAATAAATAAATGATGGGTGAGGTATTCACAATAGTTGGTATTCTCATGGGATTTTTGAGAGGTACATTTGGGCGATGGAGAAAGCCTACAATTCTGTGTCTTTCTCTGATATTTATGCTCAATCCATGTCACTGGTGAGAAAAACACACCATATCCAACCCGTTGCCTTTTAGTTGACAAACTATGTTTGAATATAATGTAAATAATGTAATACAGTGTAACATAATGTAACATCAATATCATACTTTATGTAATTAGATCATGTAACATGTATTCCATTATATATATGATACCACATAATATCATAACAACATGTGACACAAAGTTTGCACACATGTGCATTCACAGGAAACATTAGGAAATCTAAAGACAGTTCAGATGATTAATTGGGATATCTCCCCTGGAGTGGGATTCTGACTTTAGTTCACCTCTAACCCCATGTCAAACAAACAAGTAAAACTAAGTGAAAATATATACAAACTGTTACACTCAAGGACAGGATAAGACACTATGTGTTTCTATAGTTATTTTCTGATTATAGAGGCTCTTCCACAGTACTTCTTAGTAACTCTGACACCACAAAAGCACAGCTCCAAGAGGATTCCCAGGCTCTCTTGTGAGGCCACAGATTTTTAACAACCCCCATGCTACCCACCCCTGTCTCCATCCCAGGATTCAACTCATGGCAAAAAACCAAAGGAAGATTCTTCTATAATAGGTTTTCCTTTATGGGGAGCCAGCCACAAGGCAGAAAGAAAATCCTGTCACCGAGAGGCTAGGAGATGCACTCGGGAGTGATTTGCCAAACCTTAACAGCCCCAAATTAGTTCTCAAACATTTGGGGTTTGGCAAAATGCATCTCACTAAGCCCCCTTTCCCGACATTTTTATACCCATGTGAATTTCGAGGGAAATTTAATATGTATGTTTCTGATTCACTTAGGCTTAACTCAGCACAATTGTTTACTGACAGCCACTTGGTGTCCAAGAAACTTCCAGAATCCTCTCTTCTATAAGCCCCTTTAAATGATTCTCCTTCCAACCAGGAAGTGTGGTTTGTCCAGAGCAAATTGAACTCAAATCCCCCCTCACCCCCATGCTCACCCCCCACCTCACCCCCCATAATAATTCAAATCTGATTCAAAAACCCAGAACCCCTGAGCATCTGGAGAGGGACGGGGGAGTTTGCAAACGATATCTCTTGTTCCTGAACAAGTCTGGGTACAAAGCTTAAGTGTGAGGTGCAGAGATTAAAAACTATGACATGTTTTTCAAAGACTGGAAGTCTGACAGTCTGTTACCTGGATGGAACATTGAGAAGCATGGTGCTGGTCTGGGAGGCCCAGGGGGTCAGAAGTCAGCTTCTTCAGGGGGCTGGAGGGAGGGGCACCAACAGTTGATACCCATGAGCACTCTGGGAGGGTGGGCTGTTGGACCAGCCTGTATAGCAAATACTTTCTGCTCCCTGAGTGGGACCCCGCACCCAAGCCAAGTGTTGAAAGCTGCGGGTGAGTCTGTGAACTAGTTCTGTTTATTACCACCCAGGATGCATTTCACCTCTGTTCTTTATTGAGTTCTAACCCTGAATGCAGGAAGTTCAGAGCAGTTGATTGAAAAGAGAGAAGGGAGGAGGGTCAAACGAGATTTTTAGGGATTTTTAATGTGCTGCTTATTCAGTCACAAAGACGATAAAATTGTGTCACTGGAGTTTAGAAGTTTGTTTTTCTACTGGTGGCAGTGAGACCGGGTTGAAACAGTCTGTTGTGATACTTAGGCTTAAATCCACTGATTTTATAACAGAAAATCCAAACTGTATGCTGCAGTAAGACAGGGCTTTAATCTTTGTTCATCTGGAAGAAATCCAAGGAAGGAAATCCAGGATAGAAAACCTTGTTCCAGCATCTTCAAGGGCCAAGGCTCTTCCTATGTGTCTGCTTCAATTTCCTTATCAGCTAGCTCTCATTCTCAGAATGGCTTTGTGGCCACAATGTGGTTGCTGGAGCCCCAGCTCTCACATCGACAGTCCAAGCAGCAGAAAAGAAGAAAAACTTTGTGATTGAACTAAGCTCTCTATAAAGAGCTTCTTTGGAAACTCCAAAGGCTCCAGCTGCTATCTTATTAATTGCCTCCATTTGCAACTAGGTGAAATGCTCATTGAAACATTTTGCTGCCCTCAACGAGAGAGAGAGAGAGAGAGAGAGAGAGAGAGAGAGAGGATATTAGGTGGTTAACTAGCTGTCTCTGGCCTGCCATGCTGTCTCTCGCCTGGCCTTACCATAATTAACCATCAGGATTACTGGTGGTAGGTGAAACCAGAGAGAAATTTCCAGAAAGTGTAGGCTTTCAGTGTATGTGTGTGTGTGTGTGTGTGTGTGTGTAGGTGTGTGTGTGTCTGTGTGTAATCTCTAGTTTGCAAATATATTGATGCCTTGTCTTTTTTTTTTCCCTAAACTAGCTCACATATTTATTCCTGAATCAGGAAGGAGGAGATCCAAGGCCGACTGAGTTCCTTATCAAGTGTTCAAGACAACAGTGCTTCATTCAAGATCCTAGTGATCTGGACCAGCACAAATATGTGTGTGTGTTGAGGGAATCCTCACAGACCCAGCTTTGTTCTTCTCCAGCATCTCCTCTTAGACTCGTCCCTGATTTTATTACCAGTTTTTGTTGTTAAAATTCGGAGGCTCTGGCCGGGCTGGCTTGCTTCACGGGCGGGTAACAGAGACGCGGAGACAACGGCTGGGCAGGGAAGCTGTATTTCTTTATTCAGGAACAACGATTCATAAACTAAGACAAACTAATCAACAAACAGAACTCTGCTGTCTCTTTGCGGCGGCGCAAGCACTCTCTCTTACTCTTGAACTCAGGAACTCTCCAACTCTGGAACTCTGGAACTCTCGTACTGGGGAACCCTCTGAAACTCTTCCACTGTGGAACTCTCTCTTACTCTGTAACCCTGAAACTCTCGAACTCAGGAACTCAGGAACTCTCGGACTCAGGAACCCTCTCTCGGGGTTCCTTGGGGCGGGGCCAAGCAGGCCCACGAAATTAACAGGACTGATCCAATTCTCTTGGCGGGGGAGGGCTAGAACAAACCAATGTAAAGCATACGACAAGTTTTCATTAGAATCCACTGGAGAATGGGACAGTTCTGCTTTTATTTCTTAGCCAGGAAGCACCTGATTCTGAAAGTCCTGTGGAAAAACATGGTGAGGGTGAGTCAGTCCACCACCATGATGGCAGAGAAAAGGGAAGCTCAGTGCCTTGTGTTTGCTTTATAGTTTCTCTCTCTCTCTCTCTCCCTGGTCTCAAATGGGCTAGCCTTGGACCAACAAAGTCTGGGGACAAATGATCTAAAGAAAAGTGCAAGGGAGAGAAAAAGAGAGAGAGAAAGAAGCTGAGAAGAGCAAGAGGCCTGTCCTTTGCCCCTAGGCTAATCACCCCGTAGGGGATGCCCCTGCCCTGATGTAGTCACTGAGGAAAATTCTGGAAGAGCAGATTCATGAATGTGTCCCCTGCAGACAGAATGACAGGGCAATAGAATGATCTTCTGGAGCGAGTGGGAGGTGAGGAGCTCCTTAGACAAGTTGGGTGATGGCAAATGATCCCCCAGAAACGGGGAATCTTTCCTGTGAACTCCAGGGAGAAAGTGCTGACAGGAACCCCCCTCACAAAACCCCACCCTGCCTCCGTGGCATCTGTCAAGCCATTTCGCAGCCAGGAACATTGAGGTAAAGTTGCCTGCCCTAAGTCACTGAGAACCACCTTCCTGTGAGGGGCCTGGTTCTGAATGGAGAAGGATTCCACATACCATCACTCCCAATCCACCAAAGAAGCCCTGTCTGAGGTCTGGACTTGATTCTCAGCCCTGTGACTGGACACCAGCTCTGGGGACTCTCAGGACCCTTGGGAGAACTCTGGGTACCACCTCCTCAGAAAGGTAGCAGACTTGAAATGAAGGGAAGGGAGGTTTTCATGATCATTACCATCATCACCATCTGCTTTGACTACCCACAAAGATTTGCGTCTTTGTCTCATTTGGAGTTCGCGCCGTGGATGGAACCCAGGAAGTCCTCTGTGAAGGCTGAAATGTGTTGCAAAGTGAATTAGGACTGGGGAAATAGCTCACTTGGGCAGTGTGCTGCCTTACCATGTGTACAACACAGGTTTGAGCCCAACCCTTACTGCATTGAAGAAAGCTTCAGTTTCGTGGCATATATATCTCTCTCTCTGTCTATCCATCTATCTAAAAATACTAAAGTTTAAATTTAAAAAATAGGAACATGGCATTAAGCTGTTTTAGGGAGCTAGGCATCCAGTTTTTATTTTATCTTGGTGTTTTGGTTGTTTGTTCTGTTTTGTTTTTCTTATTTTTCAACATTGGTGCTTTACCACTCCAGACTGACTTTTTCTGAGGGGGGCAGGTGGAGAGAGTTCAGAGCACCACTCTCTTACATGTGCTGCTGGGGTTTGAACTGGGAACCTCAGATATGCAAGCCCTAAAGAGCCCACAAGAGCTTCCATCAATCCAGAAGTCAGGGAACTCTCTCACTTCCTGGAAAGCAAACCACCTATGGGGGGACCTGGATCAGGAAGAATTGGGGGCACTAAGGATTGGCATGCAGGCAACACTCTACAGCGTATAGGAACATCCTGGGCACCCCATCTGGCTTGACTCTGACCCACCCTTCCCCCCTCCCAAAACAATGAATAGCAGGATTTATCTCTTTCCTTTCCCTCTCCCTCCCCTCTCCCTCCCCTCCCCTTCTCTCCCCCCCCCACCTTGTTCTTTCACTCCCTCATATGAAAGAAAGATAAAAAAAAAAAAAAGTTGGGGCTAGACAGAGAGACAGCATAATGGTTCTGCAAAAGACTTTCATGCCCAAGACTCTGCAGTCCCTGGTTTGATCCCTAGCTCCCCACAAGCCAAAGTTGAGAAGTGCTCTAGTCTCTCTTTCCCTCTTCTCTCTTCTCTCTCTCTCTCTCTCTCTCTCATTAAAACAAAACAAAGTATTTTTTTAAAAGGGGAGGACTGGGTTTCTGGTACATGGGTTGCTCAGTGAACCCCCCTCCCAGTTGGCCCACTGTGGGAGAAAATGGTCCCCACTCCTCCCCTGGCCCCTGTGAGGACTTGGGGGGGGGGGGGCTGGGAAACTACAAAAGCCAACTTAGAGGCTCTCTGCTTGCAGGCTGCCTTCATTCTGCTCTGTGCTGCCCGTGACATGGGGGCACGGGACACGTATCCTCATTATAGTGACAAAAGACAGCAAGAGCAATACCTCCCCACACCCAACACCCCCCGACACACACACCCCAATAGATATAATCTTCCCTGAGTGCCTCTACCTTCTTTCTGCTGCCTGGGTGGGGCAAGCCTCCACCTGGCCCTGTGAGCTCAGCTGTAAAGTAGGGTGAAGGACAGCCCTGCCTTCAACCCTCCCGCAGACCAGCCGGACAAGGGGAAGGGGGCAGGGAGCCTGCTGGTCTGGACACATCCACAACCTGCCCCATCCCCCTCCACCCCCGCCCCCCAGGACCTCGTGTCAGTAGGAACACAACTGGCTCCCCAGGCCAGAACACGGGGTGCTCTGGGTGGAAGGTGATAGCTTCTGTCCCTGACTGTGTAGCCCACAAAGTGGCTGAGTCCTTCTGCAGCTGGCAAGCTGTCTTCCCCTGCAGGAACAGGGGAACAAGCCCCCACCCTGTCTGTCTGCAACAGCCAACAGCCGAAGAAGTACTCTACATACACTTTTCTTAAATGCCCCAAAGTTCAGGCAACCAGTGTCCCCAAGACCTTCCGGAGAACTTTCAGCTGAATCCCAGATCCCCTTGCTGTGCTCACCAGCCTTTGGTCTCCGGCAGAGTGAGGGGGTAGGAGAGCACTCATCAGCCCCTGGGATTCTGGGGTCAAGTCCCAGCTTTCTGGGACACATACATAGGGACCCCAGGGAGAGCCAGGCCCAGGACAGGGAGCCCAGGTCAAGACTAGCTGAGAGAGGAGTCAGAGTGGCTCTGGTGCCCGGCATCTAGAACCTTCACTGGTGTGCTCAATCCTGACCTATTCAGGGGGAACAGTGGGGGGGGGGGGTGGCTGTGCAGAGTGATGGCAGTGTGAAAGAGGAAAGGAGGAAGAGGAGGGTCTAGTGAAGGGGTGGCCAAAGCATACTCCATCCAGGAAGCTACCAGTAGCATTGAAGAACAGGAGAGGGGTACCATCACCCCCAATCCACGGAAGGAGCCCAGGATAGTCAGTCAGTGCTCTGACCCTTCCATGGACTTTGCAGCCCAAATTCCCTGAGGACTAAAATCCCATCCTTTGTCACGAAGCTGGAGCACCAGGTCACTGCTGAGAAGCCTGAGGAATGACAGGCAGGAAAAGTCCCTTCTGTGTCCCAGCTGGGACCAGCAACTGGCCTCTTGTACCTCTGGGCTATTAAGAGCACACTTAAGAGGCAAGAGTTTAGTCTCTGAAAACTTTCCCAAAGGGCCTGGGTGGTGTTGCACCCTGTTGAGCACACACGTTCATGAGCAAGGACGGGGTTCAAGTCCCCTACCTGCAGGGGGGAAGCTTCACAAGCAGTGAAGCCATGCTGCAAGTCTCTTGTCTCTCTCCCTATCTATTCCCCTCCCCCATCATTTCAGTTTCTCTCTTTCAAAAAGGAGAAAGAAAGAAAAGAAAAGGAGAAAGAAATAAGAAGGGAGGGAAGGAGGCAGGAAAGGGAATGAAAGTGGGAGAGAAGAAGGGAGGGAGGCAAAGTGCCAGGTGGTGGTGCACTGGATTGGATACATACAGTAGCATGCTCAAGGACTCGGGTTCAAGCCCCTGTTCCTCACCTGCAGGGAGGAAGGAAGCTTCACATGTGGTGAAGCGGGGCTGTAGGTGTCTCTGTATCTCTCTCCTCTATCAACTTTTCTTCTCTCAATGTCTCTCTGTGTCTATCCAAAATGAAGAATGAAAGAGAGAAATGGAAAGAGGAAACTTTGCCGAAAGTCCTCAGCTTTTCCTCCGTTGTGTTCGAATGGAGGTGGAATCCCAGCATTTTTTGAAATAAAATATAAATAAATAGAAATAAAATTGGGGATGGAGTCAGAGGAGGTGAGAGGCCTGACTCCCGGTCGCTGCGCCCTGCCTTGCCCCTGGGAGGTGGGGCGCCTCTTCGCTCGCTCGGACAGGGAGGACAAGGCAGGTGGGAGCGCCCCCAGCCCCCACCACGCTCCAGAGTCGGGCTGGGGGCACAGGTGCGCGGGCGAGCCTCCAGGGCGCACCCCCCGCCTCCGGGGACTTCCGGGGATCCGGGCGGGGGCTCCCGGGGCGGGGCGGGGGCGGGGAGAGGGGCGGGGCGTCCTCGCTGCAACCAATGAGCGCGTGCGGCAGGCGGACCGGCCACATAAAGCGCGGAGGAGCTGTCACCCCGAGGCTGCACCCGGCCAGGCGGCGCCGCTCGTGCTCCGGAGCCATGGCCGCGGCCAACGGGGCGCTGGAGCACGGGCACCCCGACGGGAAGTCGCCCGCCCTGCCGCGCCCCGTACGCGACCTGGAGGTCAAGTTCACCAAGGTGAGGTGGCGTCCCCTGAACCCTCTCCCCGACGGCGCGGACTGTGGGGACCTCCCCTGCACCCCGGGTGCCAGCGCGAGCTATGGGGACTCTCCCCTCCTGCACCCTTGGGTGCCGGCGGCTGCTGCGCGCCCTGGACTGAGCTCGCCAGGCGCTCCTGCTCCTCCAGCTTCCAGAAGCATCTCCAGGCTCGGAGCATCCCGGACGGGAAGCCACGTCCTGGGTGCGCTGGCAGTGCTCCCCGAGGTCCGAACTCCTCCAAGCCTCAACAGGGCGAGGGCAGCCGGGGTGCAGGGGCGCAGGTCCCCGTAACCGGGGACCCCAGGCTGGGAAGGCCAGGAGAGTCAGAGCCGGCCTTCGAGCTCTCCCCAAGCTTGCTTTGGGTTGCAGGGAGAGAAACGCTGTGCATCTGCTATGCTTAGCTTGTGTTGTGCCTGGGTTCCCAAGTTGTTTGTTTGTTTGTTTGTTTGTTTGAGGGGGGAGACAACTGGCGGGCACTCTGATAACCTGGTCCTGGAGCCCAGAGGCCCTGATGCCAACCAAAAAGAAAAATGTGTCCTTAAGATCTCAGATCTGGACTTGCCGACGACACTTGGGATACCTAGGTGGCACCAAACTTTGAGCCTTTTGGTGCTGCAAGTGTGGAGGCTGAAGCATTGGCAGTTGGGCACAGCGCTGAGATAACCTGCCCAGGGCAGAAAGGAAGGTGGCGAGAGCTTGAACCCTGGCCAGTCAGGGCTGGGAAGCCAAGGCCAACCGGGACCAAGGGAATGAAGTTGGGAGGGCTAGGGAGTTGAAAGTCTTGGATTGGGAGCACTTCCGAGGCTCCATGGGGAGAGCCAGGCACCTCTGGCTAAACTTCGTCATGGCTGTATTTCCTCTTATGCCAGCCTCTGAGCCATGGCCCCCAACCCCAGCTGACACAGTGCTTAGAAAACCCCATGAGTCCTGTTAACTTTCAGAAGTAGCAATTATTATGCCTCTCTGATGGTTTCCATCAAGGGGTACCATCTGCAGCCCACTCTGTATGGCCTTCCGATCCCAGTGCCTTGGCACTTCTGGGCGTTTTCTAAACGAGCCCTCTGGTCACATGGCGTTGCAGTGAAATGTCCTCAGAGAGTTCTGTCATGGGCCCAGACATGGGGTGAGGCTGGAGTTTGTTCCTTGTCCATCCCCTTGGTGGTTTTGACATCAGAGAGCAAATTCTGGGAGCAGCACGCAGAGTGCCCACATTTTTTAGACCCCACAATTGTTTGTTGTCTGGCTGTTGCTGGTGGTGGCAGTGGTGTTTTATGGCTTTATACTGTCATTTTTTTAATGATATAGAAATATTATATCTAGTTGTCTTTTTGCCTTTAAACAAACAAACTCTATAGAGTCCTATCAAAGCAATGTAGCCTCTCAGAGAAAGTTCCCTGTTTCTCTGCAATTCTTGGGGACCCTGTTTAAGTGCAAAGGCAACTCTTACAGAGCACGGTCTGCTCAGAACCACGGGAAACACTGTTGTCTGCTTTTTCCCAGAGCACTGGAACTGGGTGTAATAGTTTAGATTTCAGTTAAGAAAGAGGAGGTCAGAACCTGAACTGGAATTGGCTTATTGCACTGAAGTAAAAGACTTGGGGGGGAGGGGGGAGAAGAAGAATACAGGTCCAAGAAGGATGACAGAGGACCTAGTGGGGGTTGGATTGTTATATGGAAAACTGGGAAATGTGATGCATGTACAAACTATTGTATTTACTTTTGAATGTAAAACATTAATTCCCCAATAAAGAAATTAAAAAAAAAGAAAGAGGAGGTAAAGGAACCCCCACTTTCTGAGAGTCAGAGACCTTGAAGGTGCCTCCAAATATCTGTCAACAGGCCATGATGGCCTCCCAGAGCAAGCCATACCCTCCTCACCTGTGAGGGACCACACTGTCACCTCCCTGGTCCCTGTCCTGAGCCCATACCCTACAATGGTGGGACCCAGGCCACCCATAGGGCTGTGGCAATGGCTGGCATCCACAGCCAGGTGAACACTTCTCAGGGAGCCTCTGGTGGGAGAGGTGGCCCAGAGGACCCAGGAGGGGAGCTGGGGAACAGGGGGCCAGGTGGGGCAGTCTGGAGAGAGGGTGACCACACAGAGTGTGTGGGTCTGGAACATCTTTTATTTTTCCCAGACTCACAGTGCCTCCTTTTAATATTGGAGTTCAGGTTGGGGTAGGGGCAGGGGGGCTTTCCAGTTACTCACAGGATACATCCAGTTTCCAGAAGGATGTCTTTAGCCCAGACTCTTTCCTTTGCTCTTATATCAGAACCTGGGGCCCTCCTGGGTAACTCTGGCAAGAACCCCGCCACCCCTACACCTCACTCGCGGGTCCAGTCAGAAGATAGAAAGATTCCTTTCACTTCAGGGAGCCTCTTCTAATCCTTATGAGATTGCTCCCAGTAGCAGAGTGAATTTTAAGCTTTCTGGTTTGTTAAAATCAGGAGATTTTTGTGTTATAAAGAGTAAAGGCCCTCAAGTAGGCTTCTTTGGACTTCAGCCGAGGCCCAGTGGAAGTTGCTGGAAATGGCGCCAGGAGAACAGACTGTCATCAGCGCCACCTTTGCTCCCTCCGCCCTGGGCACCAGCCTCCTCACAACAGCTGTGCTCTCCCAGGCAGACTGCAGGTCACCCTGTCCCTTCAGTGTGACATGGGCCCTGTCTCCAGCTCCCCATCACTTCATTGTCTTCCTTTCCAAGGTTCACTTCATGCCTCTGCCCACAGTGAAGGGAACAGATTCTTCCACCAGTCCTTAAGCCTGATCTGGGATTCAATTTAGGGAAGCCAGCATGATCAATAGGCCATGCTCAGTGCCCCCCCCTTCGGTGTGTGTGTGTGTGTGTGTGTGTGTGTGTGTGTGTGTGTGTGTGTGTGTGTGTTATGTAAACATGTGTGAGTGCACGCTGTCACGCACTCGGTTGGTTTTGTTTTCAGTTGAGAGAAGAATCGACTGTAGAAACCACTGGCGTGATTACGGCATTTAAAAAAAAAAAAAAAAACTATCTCTGCTGAATGAAAAACATGATGAGGAAATACATAGTTCGAAGCAAGAAATCTGAATTGGAGTGTTAGAAAGGGTGACAAATCAATATTATGAGTGACTTGTAGATAGATAGATAGATAGATAGATATAGAGATATATATTTGGGAGAGAGTGGGGGGGGGAGGAAGCCAGTTTGAGGATAACAGACATCTGCCTCTGCCACCAACTGCCCCCTCTGATATCCTCTGCTACCACCTTCTCATCTTCCCTCCCCCTTGGAATCGATACCAGGATGGGTCTGAATCAGCACTTTTCACCCACAGTCTATATTATCTGAGCCGCGAAATTCCATCTGCCCACCCATGGGCCTCCTGTCCTGGTGCCCTCCCTCCTCTCCAGGCCAGCCCAGTTCCTCTCCTGTGCTCAGTGATTTCTCTCTGTTGCTGGGGCCTGGCTCGCTGGATGGCAGGAGGGGATGAGTGGATTCGGTTTCAGCTGGAAGAAGAAACCTGTAATTGTAGCCTGGCCTTGGCCACGACCTTCCCTAGGGGCCTGGCCTCACGTGGAAGACACCGAGCTCCTAGAAGCTGCTTGCATGCATCCCACTGGCAAGTTCTGAGCTTAGAAATGAAAGACAGGGTGGTCCGGGAGGTGGTACAGTGATAAAGCTTTGGACTCTGAAGCATGGGGTCCTGAGTTCAATCCCCAGCAGCACATGTGCCAGAGTGATGTCTGGTTCTTTCTCTCTCCTCCTGTCTTTCTCATTAATAAATAAAATCTTAAAAAAAAATGAAATGAAGGACAGGGGCAGGGTAGTAGCACACTCATGGAGCACACACTTACCATGCACAAGAACCCAGGTCCAAGCCACCAGTCCCCACCTGACGGGGGGGAGAAGCTTCATGAACAGTGGAACAGAGCTGTTGGTGCCTCTCTTTACCTCTCCCTCTCTGTCTTTCCCTCCCCTCTCAGTTTGTCTGTCCTACCAAAGAAAATAAGTTTAACAACAACAACAAAAAAAAAGGACAAGTTGCCAACGGGAGCAGAAGACTTTTTTTTTTTGCCTCCAGGGTTATTGCTGGGCTCGGTGCCTGCACCATGAATCCACTGCTCCTGGAGGCCATTTTTTTCCCCTTTTGTTACCCTGGTTGTTTTACCATTGTTGTGGTCATTATTATCTTTGTTATTGATGTCATTGTTGTTGGATAGGACAAAGAGAAATGGAGAGAGGAGGGGAAGACAGAGAGGAGAGAAAGACAGACACCTGCAGACCTGTCTCACTGCCTGTGAAGAGACTCCCCTGCAGGTGGGGAGCCGGGGGCTCCAACCGGGATCCTACCGCCGGTCCTTGTGCTTTTGCGCCACATGCACTTAACCCGCTGCGCCACCCCCCGACCCCCCGGGAGCAGTAGATTCTTCATGCAGGCAGGCACTGAGCCCCCAAAGATAACCCGGGGTGGGGGGGGAAACTGAGCATCACTAGAAGACACCTTGGACCATGTGAATTCTATTTAGTTTTCTCATGGTATCATTTGATTTCTTTAAGCAGTGAGTCTCCCACCCAAAAGGTGTGTGTCTGTGTGTGTGTGTGTGTGTGTGTGTGTGTGTGTGTGTGTGTGTGTGTCTGTGTGTGTGTGGTCACTGGGCTTCACTACTGTAGGCTGACTTTTTCAGTTAGAAAGACAGAGAAAGATAGAAAGACACCAAAGCACTGAGACTTCCGTCAGGATTTTGGGGGCCAGGCTACAAGTGACTTTTCTTTTGATCCTTTCATTCTTCAAATTCTGGATCCACTCAGTTATTTGCCGCATCTGTTGTTGTAGACGGAACATTCTGCAGCCCTGCTAGTTTTCTTTTTCTCTTTGCCACCAGGTTTTTTGTTGGGGCTCTGTGCCTGCACAGCCCTATCATTCCTGAAGGTCATTTTCTTTTTCTTTTCTTTTCTTTTTTTTTTTTTTACAGAGGATGGTAAGAGACAGAGAGAGAGAGGGTGGATGAAGGGTAGAAATAAAGAGTTAGAGAGAATGAGGCACCTGTAACACTGCCTCACCACTCTGGAAGCTTCCTCCCTGCTGGTAGGAACCAGAGGCTTGAACCCACGTCCTTACCCTTGGAAATCTGTGCCCTCTACCAGATGTACTACCACCTGTCCCCAGTCCTGTTCTTTTCATTCTATCTCTGAGTTTTTAAGCAGCCCAGCTTGAAAATATAGATTTTCAAAAAGTGTGTGTGTGTGTGTGTGTGTGTGTGTGTGTGTTTGAAGACTAACAAGTTAGAGTGAGATCTTTGTAAGAATTAGGTTTCTTGGGAGCTGGGCAGTAGCACAACGGATTAAGCACACATGACACAAAGTGCAAGGACCAGCATAAGGATGGATCCTGGTTCGAGCCCCCAGCTCCCTACCTGCAGGGGGGTTGCTTCACAGGCAGTGAAGCAGGTCTGCAGGTGTCTTTCTCTCTATCTTCCCCTCCTCTCTCCATTTTTCTCTGTCCTATCCAACAGCAACAACAACAATGATAAACAACAAGGTCAACAAAAGGGAAAAAATAGCCTCCAGGAGCAGTGGACTTGTGAGCACCAGAGATAACCCTGGAGGCAAAAAAAAAAGAATTAGGTTTCTTGGGAATCTCCTACGGGTGAGGGTGGGCAGATGTGCCCTCACAGCTGACATAACCCCCAGGAGAAGACCAGTTTGACATTTTAGATAAACCCATGGAATTTTCCTCCAAGTTCTACTAAGGTCTCTGATATACCTTACACCCCTGATTTAGCCAGCACATTCAGCTGCCTTTGCAGAAAGCACAATCTTGTTTGTTTTTTTTTTTTTTAAAAAAAAAAAAAAAAAAAAAAAGGAGAGACTTCTTCAGAAACAGTTCAATAGGACTTCCTTTTTTTTGGGGGGGTGGGGGCATGGGGAGAGACAAGACGTTACTTAAGATCCTCAGCATGCTGGAATCCTGATTTTGATTTTCGCCTAACGTACTCCGACTTCCTCTCCCGGCTAGATATTCATCAACAACGAGTGGCATGAGTCCAAGAGTGGAAAGAAGTTTGCCACGTACAGTCCATCGACGCTGGAGAAAATATGCGAAGTGGAAGAAGGAGATAAGGTAGGTACTTCTCCCTCCTCCACCACCACCAACCCCCAGCTCACCCACCAGCAATTGAATTACAGATAAGCGAAAGAGAAGGAAGTGGTTTGGCTCAGAGTTAATGCCGCCCCGGCCCACTCTCAGCCCCAGTCCTGGGCTTCCCGTTTCTCAGCCAAATGGTCCAGGCTGGGATCAATTAGGGACAGGCCTCAGCAGAGAGCCACACACCTTTGATAGATGGCTCTTCCTCCCTGAGGATGACCTCAGCTGTCTGTCTCTCCAGGAGGCCAGAGGTAAAGGGTTGTATCAATTATTTCCAACTTAGAGGCATTTTCCAGAAAGCATTTCCGCCTGATGTTTTTCACCAAATCAACGTTCTGGCAGGAGATATTGCAAAAAAAAAAAAAAAGATAATAGACTGGAGGGGGAAAAAGAGACAGGTTCACTGAGATAATTATGTCATACTATATCCAGATTTCTCTCTACCAGAGACTGAACTTGGCCATGTAAAAGCAGCCACCTTGACAGGTCTATGGAATAGTGCGGGCAGGGCACAGGACTGTCGAGATAGCTCACCAAGAGGTGCACCTGCTTTGTAAAGTCTGCACATTACAGTGTACAAGGACCTGGGTTCAAGACCCCAGCCCCACCTGCAGGAGGGAAGCTTCACCAGTGGTGAAGCAGTGTTGCAGGTGTCTTTTTTAAATTTTCTTTTTCCTTTTTTTAAAATATTTATTTATTTATTCCCTTTTTGTTGCCCTTGTTGTTACTGTTGTAGTTATTGTTGTTGTTATTGATGTCGTCATTGTTGGATAGGACAGAAAGAAATGGAGAGAGGAGGGGAAGACAGAGGGGGAGAGAAAGATAGACGCCTGCAGACCCGCTTCATGGCTTGTGAAGCGACTCCCCTGCAAGTGGGGAGCCAGTGGCTTGAACTGCGATCCTAACACCGGTCCTTGTGCTTCACACCACATGCGCTTAACCTGCTGCGCTACCGCCCGACTCCCTTGAAGGTGTCTTTTTAACCTCTCCCTCTCTATCTTCCCCTTCCCTCTCAATTTCTCTGTATCTCTATCAAATTAAATAAATAAATAAATAAATAAATAAATAAATAATATTCTTAAAATTATCCTGTCTTAAATCCTAATGAGAAAAAGGTGACTTCAACCTGGGGTGGGGGTAGTGCAGTGGATGAAATGTTGGACTCTCAAGCATGAAGTCCCAGCCTCAATCCCCAACATCACATGTTCTAGACTGAGACTCTGGTTCTTTCTCTTCGTCCCCCATAAATAAATAGAAATCAATCTTGAAGAGCTGATTTTAAAAAAGCAAATATTTCAAGAAAATGAGTCACCGGAAGGAACTCCATGGTTTCCCAATGCATATAAGCATGTAGGACTTGCACGGTCCTGCTGGCTGTAAAGTGCATAGTAGCACTGTCTTAAAAAACAAAATAAAACAAAAAAACAATGCAAGGGCCGGGTGGCACACCTGGTTGAACACACACATTACCATGCTCAAGGACCCAGGTTCAAGCCTCCACTCCCCACCTGTAGAGGGGATGCTTTGCAAGTGGTGAAACAGGGCTGCAAGTGTCTATCTCTCCCTCCTCTCGAAATGTCTGTTTTATATAATGAAAAAAGAAAGAAAATAAAAAATAAAAGGAAAACATGGTCACTGGAAGTGGTGGATTTGTGATGTAGGCACCAAACCCCAGTGATAACTCTGATGGCAAAAGAAAGAAAGCAATAAAAAAAAAGAAAGAAAGAAAGAAAGAGAGAGAGAGAGAGAGAGGGATGGAGGGAAAGGAAGGAAGGAAGGAAAGGTGGAAGGAAGGAAGGAAGGGCGGGAAGAAGGAAGGAAGGAAGGATGGAGAGAAGGAAAGAAGGGGAGAAAGAAAGGTAAGGGCTGAGGAGACACCATAATAGTTATGCAAAAGATTCTCATTCCTGAGGCTCCAAGGTCCCAGGTTCAACCCCCAGCACCACCAGAAGCCAGAACTGAGCAGTGCTCTGGTTGAAAGATAATAATAAACAAGAAAGTTGATGTCCTGTCTGATCTGGCCCCCAGCCCGACGTGGACAAGGCTGTGGAGGCTGCCCAGGCTGCCTTCCAAAGAGGCTCACCGTGGCGCCGGCTAGAGGCTTTGGGCCGAGGCCGCCTGCTGCACAAGCTGGCAGACCTGGTAGAGCGGGACCGTGCTGTGCTGGCTGTGAGTACCCTGCTGGGCTGGAGGGCTGGGGGGTTGGGGGGCGGGCACTGGGTGCTGAGAGGAGACCCCAGAGCTGGTGCTCAGGGCGTGAATGGCCCTGAATTTGACCCTTCATTTACAAGCCAGGCTTCTTAAGCAAGGAGGCGCCTGGGGGCAATTGAACTTCTTTTTTCCTCAGACTTGAGACATTAAGAACTCCGCTTTACTGGCTGGCAGTAGTGCACCCAGCTGAAGGCACAAGTTACCATGCACAAGGATCTCGGTTCAAGCCCCCTGGCCCCTCCCTGCATGAGGAAACTTTACAATTTGTGGAACAGTGCTATAGGTGTCTCTCCTCTCTGTCACTTCCTCTCTGTTGCTCCCCCTCTTATCAAGAAGAAAGAAAAGAAGTTCTAGGTTGGTGCACCCGGTTGAGCACACATGTTACAATGAATAAGGAGCGAGGTTCAAGCCCCTAGTCCCCACCTGCAGGGGGAAAACTTCTTGAGTGGCGAAGCAGAGCTGCAGGTGTCTGTCTTTCTCCTCCTCTCTCTATCTCCCCCTTCCCTCTCAGGTTCTCTCTGTTTCTATCCAATAAAAAATAATAAAACATTTTAAAAACACACCAAGTTCAAAGGGCACTTATCAGGTGAAATCTGGAGGCAAGCTTGATGGACGAGAGTGGTAAGGGGGTGGGAGGGAACTCAGCAGGTAGAGTGAACATGTTACTGTGTTCAAGGGCTTACGTTCAAGTCCCCGTTCCTCACCTGCAAGGGTGGGATGGTGTGGGGTGGGGGTGGTTCACTTGTGGTGAAGCAGGTCTGCAGGTGTTTCTCGATCTCTCTCCCTCTCTATCTCCCATCCCTCATGGAGGACAGTGTCAGCCAAGCCACAGATCTGGCTTCTGTCCTTGAGTGTGGGTCTGGGGAAGCAGGGATGGAGGCCTCTGGGGCGGGGGAACCCCCTGGGTACAATTCCCTAAGTTCCTGTCCCCCTGGACTCCTGGACTCATCGTGCTCCCTCCCCTCTTTCCCAGATGTGTCTCAGCTTCTCCAGGCTAGATGACTCCCTCTGGGATCAGCTCTGCTCCCCTGGGAGCCAGGGTCCCCGCCTGCAGCCCAGGCCAGCCTGAAGGCCTCAGCAGCCAAACTGGCTCTTTCAAAAACATCCCTGTTCCCCAGCATGAGCTCATCGCTCTGCTATGTCCTGGGACTCATCCTGGTGGCCAGGCAGGCGGGCAGGAGAGAGGAAATGTCCTAGGTGCCCCTCTCCACCTTGCCCTCCAGGGCACCTCAAGGCCACCGCTGTCATCCACAGACTGGACTTCCTCTGCCTAGATGAGGTCCCCAGCCCCCACTCTGGGGGCCAGCCTGGCTCTTGGGGTGCCCATTTGGGTGGTGACACTCTCTTTTCTTTTACCTTTTTTTTTTTATTAGTGACAAGATTGTATGATAAGAGGGGTACAGGTCCCACCACCAGAGTTCCATACCCCACCCCCTCCATCTTTATGGGGTGCAGAAGGTGGAAGGTCTGGCTTCTGTCACTGTGTCTCCACTGGACATGGGTGTTGACAGGTTGATCCATACTCCCAGCCTGTTTCTATATTTCCCTAGTGGGGCAGGGCTCTGGGGAGATGGGGTTCCAGGACTCACTGGTGAGGTCACCTGCCCAGGGAAAAATATAGACCTTAATGTGAAAGTGCACAATAGTCTACAGTGACTCCATTAAGTGCAGCAAGCAAATAGAAAGATCTTAAAAAGACACTATAAAGTATTTAATCAAATATTTTCTACTTAGACTTAGATACCTTCCTCACCTACTTCCTATTTCACTGCCTTCAATCACTCTAAGCCTCACGCTGTCAGACAAAGTAAGGACTACAAAAAGTGGGTGAAAGGGAACAAGACTGGCACTTTCAAATGATGCCCTTTTGGTCACCACCAAGCCACGCCATCATCTAGGGACACACACACACACACATATATATAATTTATTTTCCCTTTTGTTACCCTTGTTTTTTATTGTTGTCGTAGTTATTATTGTTGTTATTGCTGTCGTTGGATAGGACAGAGAGAAATGGAGAGAGGAGGGGAAGACAGAGAGGGGGAGAGAAAGGTAGACACCTGCAGACCTGCTTCACTGCCTGTGAAGCGACTCCCCTGCAGGTGGAGAGCTGGGGGCTCAAACCGGGATCCTTATGTCGGTCCTTGCTGGCACTTCATGCCATGTGCACTTAACCCACTGCCCTACCGCCTGACTCCCAACACTATCTCTCTCTCTCTCTTTTTTTAAGAGGAACTATTTATTTACACAAGCACATAGAATAGCCATTATAACAACTTACACATGTAAAGACACAGGAACTGACACACAAGAACCTTAGGAAAGCTGAGGGGTCCCCCCCAACCCCAAGCCATAGTGCCAAAAGTGGCCCCATCACCTGGGAGAGAGAGAGAGACCCTGAAACTCTCTTTTTAACCCCACTTCTGAGCCCTTCATTTTAAAAAATATTTTATTTATTAAAACGAGAGAGGGGTGGGTGAGAGACACCAGAACATCACTCTGGTATGCGGTATCAAACTTGGGGGTTTCATATTTCCAAGTTCAAGTTCAGTGTTCTGAACTCACAGCACCATCTCCCAGGTCCTGTGCCCTTCATTTTAGACTTGGCACATTGAGAACCCTGGGGAGTCTCTGAGGGCTGTGATATGAGCTGGGGGGGGGGGGGGCGGCTCACCAGGTGTGTTTTCCTCTTCAACTGTTAAAGGAAACCAGTTGGTCTACTTATTTATATCTATTATATTTATGTTTATTATTTTATCCATTTATATCCAGGGCAGCGGGGGCCAGGCTCAAACCTGGGTTGCACATAGAGCAGAGCAGTGTACTATCCAAGTTAGCCTGGGCGGTCCCCATCAGAGCTCTGTCTTGGTCTTGCTGGTTTTGTTTTTTTTTTTGCTATGAATTTTATTATAAGTGATTTAGTACTGATGTACAAAATTATAAGATAAAGGGGTATAATTCCACACTGTTCCTACCACCAGAGATCTGTGTCCCTCCATTGGAAACTGTGGTAGTTCTCCCAAGGTCACAGATCTGGGCTGACTATTATTTCTATAACTTTATTTATATATATTGTTCCCCCCCCTTTTTTTTTTACCTATGGTCCTGCCCTCTCTTCCCACTGTAAATCACACCACCCCAAATATCCTTCCTTTTTTTTTTTCTCTAAGTCCTTCTGGAGTTGGAGTCCAGAGCCCTCTGGTCACCTTCCCTTAACATTTCTCCCCCTCTGGGAGGATGGACCATAATTCTTTACAGGGTGCAGAAGGTGGGAGTTCTGGCTTTTGTTTTTTTTAATGAAGAGTATTCTGTTGAAAGCTCCAGGATCTGATTTGTCTATTTGCTTTGACTGGACAGACTCCATAGCACCAAGCTGGCAAAATCTCTCTTGCTCCACTTAGCACTCTTACCCAAGTCAGCAATAAGAGGCCCATACTGGTAACAGTCAGAATAATGACGACAGTAACAATGGCAGAACCCGCAGGGCGTGGGCACCTCATCTGTGTGATGACTCTCCCATTTCAGAGCGGAAAACACTGAGTCCCAGAGAGAGTGGGTAACCAGGCCCGGGTCCCCCAGCCAGAGGTTTTGGGAAGGGAGGATGCAGAGACCAGGGTGCCCCACCACACTGGACTGCACCCCCCTGCCTCATGTCCCTTCCTTGACCGGAAAAGTGGTGAGAACTGAGGTCTGGTCTACCCACAGCTCAGTTGGTTCCCCCTGCAGGAGCCTGGGGAGCCCTCAGCATAGTTTGCAGGGGGCTAGAGGGCCTCTGGGATCAGCAGTGTCCTGGCCTGGAGCAGAAACATTAGGGGGTCGGGCAGTGGCACATGTGATAGAGCGCACATTACAAGGACCCACGTTCAAGTCCCTGGTCCCCACTTGCACAAGGGCAGGGTGGGAGGCTTCAGGAGCCATGACACACGTTGTATGTGTCTCTTTGTCTCTCTTCTTCTCCCCCTTCCCTTTCGATTTTTCTGTCCTATCACATTAAAAGAATAGAAAGAGGAAGAAGGAAGGAAGGAAGGAAGGAAGGAAGGAAGGAAGGGAGGGAGGGAGGGAGGGAGGGAGGGAGGGAGGAAGGAAGGAAGGAAGGAAGGGAGGGAGGGAGGGAGGAAGGAAGGAAGGAAGGGTGGGTAAAGGCACTGGGAGTCACAATGACCAAACGTGAATTCTCCAGGTGGGACACATCCCGACACTGCCCCCAGCCCTGTGTTCCCCTGTCCCCAGGTAAGGCATGCCTGCACCTGTCCTCTCCCTGAAGGGACAGCAACTATGACTGTGCCATTTGCCTGTGACTGTGGCACTCATGTGGCAGCCCATCATGCCAGTCCTGGGAGGCAGGTGTCACTGTGATGTCCTCCTCTGACAAGGGAGGAAACCGCAAGTGACAGTCTCGGGTACATTTCCCTTCAGGGAAGCAAAACCCCTGAGCCTGCAGTGTGGCCATCCCCAGAACATTCTGGATGCAAATGTCCTAAACACAATGGCCTAAAGAAGGCTTCTTGTGCCAGCTGGGGAGCTCAGGGAATCAACGGGACACCACGAATTCAGCTCCAGCCATGCAGCTAACTTGTAGTTGGATTAGACACCCATCTGCACCCTATAGTGGGCACAGAGGCAGGCAGCTCAGACACAAAGAATTGGGGAGTTGCCTACCAGGGCCCCTCTCCTTGTGTCAGCCATGAAGCCAGGCCTGAGCTGTGTGTCAGGATGCTTCTGGTTGGGGTGGAGGGTGGGTGGTGTCAGTGCTTGGGCTCCACTGGGGCTGCTTGTCTGGGGGACAAAGGGGCCTCACACCCCCGAGCTGGAAATAGCCAAGAATGACTGCCATTGAGGAGCCTGCCGGCCCCACCAAGGGTGCGTCCCCCGGCTTCCGCTGCGGCATCTGCTGGCTGGGTGGGGGTGGGGGTAGGGGTGGGGGAGCTGCTGTGTCTTTGTGCTGGTAGCCATCCCCGTGGGCTAGGTCACAATGGAGGCTGCCCTTTCCTCCCTGTGTTGGGAGAAGGAGGCATCCCAGGAAATCATGGCCTCCAGAGCCCTCCCAGCCCTCACCATCATCCCCAGGAAGTCAGAGAAGTTTCTGGAAGCTCCCCAGCCAGGCCCACACCCACCGGGCCAGGACACAGCTGAGGCAACAGTGCTCCCCACATGGCCAAGTGCTCTCATCTCATGGAGGCCTGCCCAGAGAAGCTTCCATTTAGCCTGGACAGGGCTCCAACCCTGAGCTCCCAGCGTCCTTTTTATTATTATTATTACAGAATTACATGTCAACAGGGGTTTGAGTACACACCATTCCCACCACCAGAGTTCAGAATCTTCAGTCTCCCCACTGCAATCCACCACAGTTCCCCTAAAGTTTTAGACATGGGCCAACTATCTTCTCTACAACTATCTGTCCACATTTATACATAGTTGCCCCTTCTTTCTCTGATTCAATCCTCCCTCTAAGCCACTCATAACATTGTAACTCCCTCCATATGTCCCTCTCCTTTTCCTTCTCTCTCTGTCTGGGTGCTGATGGAGCTGGAGTGCAGAGTCCTCTTATCTTCATCCCATCACTTCTCCCCTGCTGGGAGTCTGGATCAAGGTTGTTTATGGGGAGCAGAAGGTAGGAGGTCTGGCTTCTGTAGCTGCTTCTCTGCCGAGCATGGGTGCTGACAGGTGGATCCATACCCCCAGCCTGTTTCTATCTTTCCCTAATGGGCCAGAGCTCTGGAGATGCGAGGGTCCAGGACACACTGGTGAGGACATTTGCCCAGAGAAGTCCAGGTGGTGTCTGGAGGATGAGTCAAGATGGTTAATGAACAGGAACCAAAACGTAGGATCAGAGCAGATGAAATTATGGATTTTAGGATAGAAGAAAGCTAGGAGAACCATTTTAGGTGTGTTCCTGGGGGCATAGTTTTTGCTTGAGTTTGGTAGCTAGCCTGAGGTTGGATGAGAATATTGTCTGAGAGAATGGTGTCAGAGTGGAGAAAAGGGCTAGAAAGTTGGATTAGGGCAGGGAGTAGCTCCCATTCTTATAAAAAAAAAATCTGTGGCTAAAATGAACTATTTCCCTCTATCCACCTGCTGCAGGGCTCATATGTAAATGCATATTCATATTTAGTGCCAGAGTCTGTGTAGCCTCTAAGTCCCCATTGGTCTGAGCTTACAGCTCAGGGTCACATCTGGGGAACACTGCTGGCTGCACTCATTTCAGGACCAGTCTTTTTCAAGTGGCAGGGCAGGATACCCCCAGCCTCCCTTCGGAGACTGAAGCTATCCCTACCATCATTGCTTCATGGTAGAGCCAAGGTCCTGGGAGGGCCCACAAGATGCTGTTCCTTATGGAAGCAACTAGTGGGACCCTTTAGAGGTCAAGGCCCATCATATGTGCTTGGGAATCCAAGTATTCCTAACTAAGGCCCCAGATCCCAGTGGCCTTTTTAATTTTCTTTTTAACTTCAAATGGAAAGACAGAGAAGAAAAGACACAGACACACACAGACACACACACACACACACACACACACACACTGCTCCAGTGGTAAAGAAGCTTTTCTTGGTGTTGAGCATGGTGCTCTTGTGAGACTCAAACTCAGGTCCTAGTATTTGGGAACTTGTGTGTTCACTGTACCAGCCGAGCCATCTCTTGGCTCCGAATTTCATTTGATTTAATTATTGATTTTACTTTAATTTATTTGCCACCAAGATGATCACTGGGGCTCGGTGCCTGCATAATGAATCCACTGCTCCTGGTGGCCATCCCCCCCCCCCATTTACTATTTTTTCTTTTTGATAGAGATGGAGAGAAATTAAGAAGAAAGAGGGAAGTAGAGAGAGAGAGAGAGTGACACCTGAAGTGCTATTTCACTGCTGCTGGTGAGGATGGGAGGTTTGAACATGGATTCTTGTGCTTGATGACGTGTGTGCTCTTCTGAGTGTGTCACTGCCTAGGTCCTCTGCACTTCTTGTTGAAGATTTACTTATTCAGGATGTGGGAGGTGCCTCACTCAGTAGAGTGCACATTCTACCATGCTCAAGGACCCCAGTTCGAGCCCCAGGCCTCTACATGGAAGCAAAACACCAAAGGGAAGCTCCTAGAGTGGGAACAGAGGTGGAATCATGCAGGCACGAAGCCCCAGTGAAACCTTAGTAGCAAGGCGAAAAGAATAACAAATTAAAATAAACAACAGATCTACTCACTTATGAATGAGAACAAGAGAGCCAGAGAGTCACTCTAGTGTACTCTAGTATGGTGCAAGGCATCAAACTTGAGACTTTGGGCTTGTGAGTCCTATGCTGTGCCATCAGTGACCTCCTGGGCTGCCTAAAAGCCGTCCCTGACACTCTCTTGCCATAGTTCAGAACCCCACTCTGTGCCCCCCCAATCCAACCCTACCCTGATCCTCCCATGGCTTGTCTTGCAGACCCTGGAGACGATGGACACAGGGAAGCCGTTCCTGCATGCCTTCTTCATTGACCTGGAGGGCTGCATCCGGACCCTCAGATACTTCGCGGGATGGGCCGACAAGATCCAGGGCAAAACCATCCCTACAGGCGAGCCACCACCTCTTCCTCCTCCTCTTCCTTTTCCTCTTCTTCCTCCTCTTTCTTTGAAATAGAAGCAAAGAGGCAGAAAGAGAGAATGAAAGAGACCACAGCCAACCCCCAAGTTTCCCTCAGTGCAATAGAGGTCAGGCTTGAACCTGGGTCATAGACACAGCAAGGAAGCACACTATCCAAGTGAGGTATTTCGCCATCCCCCCCCCCACTTTTAATTTGCAAGAAGTCCACCCTCCAGGGACCATGGTAAAGCCAGAGGTGCCTGTATTCAAAGTTCTCACAGGAATCAGCAGTAAGAGCCTATCTTCTGGGGAGTCAGGCAGTAGCACAGCGGGTTAAGCGCACATGGCGCAAAGCACAAGGACCGGCTTAAGGATCCCGGTTCGAGCCCCTGGTTCCCCACCTGCAGGGGAGTCACTTGACAGGCGGTGAAGCAGATCTGCAGGTGTCTATCTTTCTCTCCCCCTCTCTGTCTTCCCCTCCTCTCTCCATTTCTCTCTGTTCTATCCAACACGACGACATCAATAATAACTACAACAATAAAACAAGGGCAACAAAAGGGAATAAATAAATAAATAGTAAAAAAAAAAAGATTTAAAAAAAAGAAAAAGAAATTTGTTAAAAAAAGAAAAGAGCCTATCTTCTGAAAGGGCCAGGAGATAGCTCAGCCAGTAGAAGGCATACTTTGCCATGAGCAAGGACCCAGATTCGAGCCTCCAGCCACCACGTGAAAAGCACAAAGCACCTGCCTGAGGAAGGCTTTACAAGCAGTGGAGCAGTACTGTGGTGTCTCTCCTTCATGGCCTCTCTCTTTCTCTCCACTTCTTTCTCCCCCTCTGTCTCTCACCCTCTATCTAAAAAAGAAAATAAAAACAATAATAATGTCTACCGGGAGTGGTGAAATCCTAAAATTAAAATAAAATCTTTCTTCTTTTCTCTTCCCTGTCACCTCCCTTCCAGATGACAATGTTGTGTGCTTCACCAGGCATGAGCCTGTCGGCGTGTGTGGGGCCATCACTCCCGTAAGTCCCTTTCTCGAGAGATCTCTCCAGCTCTGCTTGCTCTGTAGAGGTCTCTGTAGTCCCCAGAGCTATCTTCTGATTGGCTGTCACCAGTGTTTATTGAGCACAGGACAAGCTTCATGAACAGTGGAGCAGCACTGTGGTGCCTCTCCTCTCTCTGTCTCTTCCACTGTGTCTGAAAAAGAAAGAAAAGAAAAAAAAAGTCACCAGGAATGATGGAGCTGTGCAGGCACTGAGCCCCAGTGACAACCCTGGTACCCCCCAATTTTTTTTTTGCTTCTGTTAGCATCTCCTAAGATGCACTTCAAAGTGAGAAGCAGGAGCGCAGTTCTAACCAAATTCCACTCTTATGCTACCCTCTCTACCCCATGCAAGCGAGACTTCTGTGCACCGGCACTGTAGAGGCCCACCACCCCGGGACCAGGGCAGCAGGGGTGTTCGTACCCCTCAACCTGCCCGTGTTCTGTTGCAGTGGAACTTCCCCCTGCTGATGCTGGTGTGGAAGCTGGCGCCCGCCCTCTGCTGCGGGAACACGGTGGTGCTGAAGCCGGCTGAGCAGACGCCCCTCAGCGCTCTGCACCTGGGCTCACTGATCAAGGAGGTAGGACATCCAGGGGGAAGCAGTCTGTGATCCTGATGATCCTGATAACGTCCATACTACTGAGAACCAGACCAACGCCCACATGAAGCCACCTGGAGCTGGGCCTTGAGTGGCAGCTTCAACCACTCTCAGCCCAGTGGGAAGGGACAAGGTCTTGTTTTCCTTGGCATCTGCAGCGCTTTGGTCTCTGCACTAGAAGCAACTCTGTTCCTCCCACTCGACCATGTGAGAATGCTTCACTCTTATCCAGGGCTTAGACCTATGATTTAGAACCAAGTGTTTCATCTGGAGAGGCTGCATAGAGAATTAAGTAATCCCCAAGGTTCTTTGGGTCCTCCTGCATTTGTGCTGTGAACCACTAGTTCCTACTTTTCTGGAAGGGGTAATCTCATCAACGTCTGCCAAAGGGTAATCTTACCAGCTCACTCACTGCATCCCTTAGAATCTTCTCTTCTCTGTTGACTATGCTTTCCCCTGGGCAGCTCCAGGAAGCAGTGGCCCAAATGGACACCTTCTTCTCAACACACCTGGAGACATATTTAAGGCATCCTATTCTTAGCTCATATGTGACAAGTACCTTTTAAAGAAAGTTGAAGAGAAGTGGGATAGGAGGTCATCTCCTATCATTCGCTTCCCAACTGGGCTAACACAATGGGGCCACACCACCATTTTTGCTTGAATGGAAGGTTGGAGCACAGAATAACTCACCAGTCCCCACTTCCCTCAGACCACTGACACAGAAAAGGATTAAGTCTCATTGTGAGATTTGCAGTTTCTACAACACCACAATTGAAAAAGAACTGTTTGGAAAAACCAAGGGCTTGATTCCTGGGTTCTAGAATCTGATCTTTCTAGAAGATGCGTGTTAGATGAGAGACAGGGCATCCCCATTCATTTGAAGTGTTCTTGTTCCATAAAGAGGCCCTGTATGTATGTACCAACCCTGGTTACAAGTGACCCAGGCCGCCATCTTGCTCCTCTGAGGCAGGCTGTCATCTTGCTCCTCTAGTCTAGGCTGCCATCTTGCTCAGACCACCATCTTGCTCCTCTGAGGCAGGCTGCCATCTTGCTCCTCTAGTCTAGGCTGCCATCTTGCTCAGACCACCATCTTGCTCCTCTGAGGCAGGCTGCCATCTTGCTCCTGTGGTCTAGGCTGCCATATTGCTCAGGCCACCATCTTGCTCCTCTGAGGCAGGCTGCCATCTTGCTCCTGTGGTCTAGGCTGCCATATTGCTCAGGCCACCATCTTAAACCTCTGAGGCAGGTCACCATCTTGCTTAGACCAACATCTCACTCCTCTGGGGCAGGCTGCCATCTTGTTCCTCTGGTCTAGGCTGCCATATTGCTCAGGACACCATCTTAAACCTCTGGGTCAGGTCACCATCTTGCTCAGACCACCATCTCACTCCTCTGGGGCAGGCTGCCATCTTGCTCCTCTGAGACAGGAGTGCCACCTGCACAGTGAAGGATGTACACCCTGCTTCCACGTGGGCCTGGACCTGGAGTGGTTGTAGGACTTGGGAGAAACTTCCTAATGGGGCTGGTCCCTGAGGATGTCAGGTCTCACCCTCAGTCAAGTGCAGATCTGACTCCCCCTCTCTGAACACCCTCTCCATCTCCCTGCCTCCCAGGCTGGATTCCCGCCAGGCGTAGTGAACATCGTGCCAGGATTTGGGCCCACGGTGGGAGCCGCCATTTCTTCTCACCCTCAGATCAGCAAGATCGCTTTCACAGGATCCATAGAGGTAACCCTCCCCGCCTCTCCTCTCTCCTGCCTGCCTGTGAAAGGGGCTGTCACTGCCTGGTTTGAGACCCGGAAACTTCTCCCTGGCAGGACTACACACTCTGGCTTCTGTTCCTTTGAAAAGTGTCCTAGTACATAATGACTGGGTTTTAAAAAGTCACTGATCCAGTTTCCAAACCAAATAAACATCAAATAGCACTTCGAAGCCTTAGAAGAAAAGACGGACAGATAAGATAACCTAAAAATATGAGACATGCAGATGACAAGCAAGATTAAAGAGGGAAATCACAAGCTAAGGGAAAAGCAGCCAGTCTATGCAACTTTCCAAGGGTTAATATCCTTTGTATGTGAAGAGCTTCTAAAGAATCGTTACAATAATAATAATAATAATAATAATAATAATAATAATAATAATAATAATAATAAAGACAAGCCAAATGGCAGGGAAACCTAACTGATTGAAAATGTAGATTCAAATAAAAATCAGGTCATTGGGGAGTCGGGTGGTAGCACAGCGGGTTAAGCGCAGGTGGCGCAAAGCACAAGGACTGGCGGAAGGATCCCAGTTCCAGCCGCTGACTCCCCACCTGCAGGGGAGTCGCTTCACAGGCGGTGAAGCAGGTCTGCAGGTGTCTAGCTTTCTCTCCCCCTCTCTGTCTTCTCCTCTCTCCATTTCTCTCTGTCCTATCCAACAACAATAACAACAACAGGAATAACTACAACAATAAAACAACAAGGACGACAAAAGGGAATAAATAAATATTTTTAAAAGACTATTTAAAAAAAAAATCAGGCCATGATGGACTGGAAAAAGTCAAAGGCTGGTGGAATTGAGGGAAAAAAAAAAAAACCTGCCCTCACTCTTCCTAAGCTGAGGAGCGTGTGATAGTAGCAGTCACACATTTGAGAAGGCAGAAAACTTCGGGAAAGTTCAAAAGTTTCACGCTGAAATGACTTCTTAAAGAAATGTTCTTGAGAGCATACAGCTCTCTATTTACCAGCACATTCTATGTTCCGTGTGATGTCTGATAGCCTTAGAAAAGATCAACAGGAAGTTGGGCGGTAGCGCAGCGGGTTAAGCATACGTGGCGCAAAGCGCAAGGACCCGCATAAGGATCCTGGCTCCAGCCCCCCCCACACACACACACAGGCGGTGAAGCAGGTCTGCAGGTGTCTATCTTTCTCTCCCCCTCTCTGTCTTCCCCTCCTCTCTCCATTTCTCTCTGTCCTATCCAACAACAACAATATCAATAACCACAACAATGTTCAGTAACAAGGGCAACAAAAGGGAAAATAAATAAATATTTTTAAAAATTTTAAAAAAGAACAACAACAACAACAATAAAAAAAGATCTGTTATGGGGACAGGGTGGTGGTGCACCTGGTTGAGCATACATGTTAAAATGTACAAGAACCCCGGTTCAAGCCCCCAGTCCCCACTTGCAGGAAGAAAACTTCACAAGTGGTGAAGCAGGGCTGCAGGTGTCTCTCTCCTTCTCTCTCCTCCCCCTTCCTCTCGATTTCTGACTGTCTCTATCAAATAAATAGAGATAATTAAAAAAGAAGAGCTGTAGTTGAACCCCTAGAAACATAACCAGTAGGAAAGTATATGACTATGCTGTAACCAGGAGGTGGCTAAGGCATAGAGGTTGTGTGTGAGAGTCTGACCTCAGGTACTGCCAGTTGCAGTGTGATGTTCTGGTTATCTTTCTCTATATGGGAAATGAATGAATATTTTAGGTATATAAACCATGTTATTCCATTAGTAGAAGCTCATATATAAGGAAGTAGAAATTGTGTGGATGGATCCTCAAGAAATTCTTTAAAATTATTTATTTATTTATTTATTAACATGAAGAGAGGAAGAGAGAGATTGGGCACATTCTTCTGACACATGTGACACTGGGGCTCAAACTCACAATGTCATATTTATTCATCCAAGGCTCTAGCCACTGTGCCACAGAAATCCTTTCTTTATACCAAAAAATGCCATATATAGAGAGGGGGGGGATTTCAATGAGACACAGAGAGAGAGAAGCCAGATCAGCACTCTGGTCGTAGGGATTGAACCAGGCACCTTAGGTGTGCAAGTCCAATGCTCTACCAGCTGTGGGGCTCAGTCATTTCCCAGATGGTCCCAAGAAATTCTCAAGGTGGCCTCCACTAGGACAGGTCTTGGGATGAAGACCTTTACTTAGGAGAAATAAATAAGCCTGGGGAGACAGCTTGATGGCTGTGCAAAACTGACTTTTTATGCCTGGGGCTTCAAGTTAAGTCCTTAGCACCACCATAAGCCAGAGATGATTATTATTAATAATAGCAATGATGATAATAATAATTAAAATGCTGTAACTCCCTCCTGGTTCTGGTCAGCTAGGACTGAGCCCCACAGCGCTGTTCTCCTCTTTGGCCAGTAGGTGGAGCAGTGTGACAGAAAGGGAGTCAGATTGTCTTGAGGGTCCTGAAAGATGTTTAAAAAGCCCAGAAGGACCAGGCAGAGGTGGGCCTGGTTGAGCACACACATTACAGTGTGCAAGGCTTCAAGCCCCTGGTCCTCACCTACTGGGGGAAAGCTTTGCGAGTGGTGAAGCAGGGCTGCAGGTGTCTCTCTCTGTCTCTCTCCCTCTCTCTCCCCTCTCAGTTTCTCTGTCTCTATCCAATAATAAATAAATTGAATTTGGGAGTCGGGTGGTAGCACAGCGGGTTAAGCACAGGTGGTGCAAAGCGCAAGGAACGAGGAAGGATCCCGGTTTGAGCCTCTGGCTCCCCACCTGCAGGGGAGTCGCTTCACAGGTGGTGAAGCAGGTCTGTAGGTGTCTGTCTTTCTCTCCCCCCTCTCTGTCTTCCCCTCCTCTCTCCATTTTGCTCTGTCCTATTTAATAACAACACCAAAAACAACAACTACAACAATAAAAACAAGGACAACAAAAGGGAATAAATAAATATAAAAAATTTAAAATAAATAAATAAATTGAATTTTAAAATGAAAAAAAAAATCCCAGAAGGAGCCCAAGCAGCTCCTTGGTGTCTGGCTTAAGTGAGAGGTTGCAGGCAGAGGGACAGACATGTGCCAGGTGAGCCTCCTGCCTTCCTGCTGTCCCCAGGCTGTCCCAGGCTGTCTCCTCCAATGACAAACCCACACAGTCCCTGCCCTGAATGTCTCTGGGAGACCAGAGGCAGGAGCTGTCCTCATGTGGCAGCCAGTGTCAAGGACAAGAGGGATGTCTGAGCCTCTCCATAACAGGGGTTGTGTCCTCCCCCTCACTCCCCACCCACTCACCCCTGTAAGTGGAGCAGCTGGGAGGTAGGTTTCAGCAGCCTCAAGATCAGACAAGCAAGGTCAAGGTCAGGTCAAGATCAGGGTACCAGGCAAAGGGAGGTACTGCCCAGTACCCGGTCACCTCTGAGGTCTCACAGAGGGTGCCCTCTTGATCCTCAAGGTTGGGAAGCTGGTGAAGGAGGCCGCCTCTCGGAGCAACTTGAAGAGGGTGACGCTGGAGCTCGGGGGGAAGAACCCCTGCATTGTGTGTGCAGATGCTGACTGTGAGTTTCCCCCGCCACACACACACACACACACACACACACACACACACACACACACACACACGTGTTCACTGCCCCCCATATCCTGGGCTCCCTGCAGCTGGGGCTGCAGCTCCCAGCTTCATTGTCAGTTAGGAGAGAAAGGACACCCACATCAGTCTGGTCTGCACCCCCCCAGCCCTCCAGAGGAAGACTGAGTCGCAGACCCTCTTTCTTGCTGATGGGACCCCATGGAGGAACTGGGCGGTCAGGACAGGCAAGATTTCTGGGAGGCACCCCGCTCAGAGGGAAGCCCTGGAAAAGGGGAAGCAGAGAGGTAGCCCTCAAGGCCAGGGTGAACCAGTGTGCCCTTCAAGTCAGTGCTCCCTGTCCTGTCTTCCCCTCCTCCCAGTGATCCTCTTCTTGCTTTGTCTCTGACCTGAGGGATTCCTACAAATAGTCCACTGGGGAGGGGAGGTGCCTGGTGGTGGGGCACAAGGTTGAGTACACACATTACATGCACAAAGACCCAGGTTCAAACCCCTGGTCCCCACCTGCAGGGGGGAAGCTTCTAGAGTGGTGAAGCAGTGCTACAGGTCTCTGTGTGTGTGTGTGTGTCTCTCTGTCTCTCCCTCTCTATCTCTCCTTCCCTCTCAATGTTTCTCTGTCCTACAAAATAAATAAATAAATAAATAAAAGTTAAAAAGAAATAGTCCACTGGGTCCGGGAGGTGGTTCGCCCAGTGGCGCGTACACTTTACTATGTGCATGAGGCCCAAGTAAGAGCCCTCTGGCTGCCACGTGGGAATATCGTGCAAAGGAGGGGGCTTCATGAGCAGAGGAAGGTGCTGTGGTGTCTCTCCCTGTCTCTCTTCCCTCTCTGCCTCTCACCCTGTCTCTGGAAGAGAGAAAGTAAGAAAGAAAGAGAGAAAGTATGAAAGAAAGAGAGAAAGTAAGTAAGAAAGAGAGAAAGAAAGAAAGAAAGAAAGAAAGAAAGAAAGAAAGAAAGAAAGAAAGACAAGGTAAGGAAGGAGGGAAAGTCCTTTAGGAATAGTGGAATCACACAGGCCTGAAGCTCCAGCAAAAAAAAGAAAGAAAGAAAGAAAGAAAGAAAGAAAGAAAGAAAGAAAGAAAGAAAGAGTAAGGAAGGAGGGAAAAAGGGAGATAAAGAAGGAAGGGAGGGAGGGAAGGAGGGTAGGTCCTCTAGAAGAAAAGAAAGGAAGGAAGGAAGGAAGGAAGGAAGGAAGGAAGGAAGGAAGGAAGGAAGGAGGCTCCTTCCTTCCTGGGGCCTGGCTGCTATCTAGCAGAAGCTCTTTTTTCTTTTCTTTTTTTTTTTTTTTGCTTCCAGGGTTATTGCTGGGGCTCAGTGCTGGCACCATGAAACCGCTACTCCTGGCAGTCGTTTTTTTTTTCCTTTTTTATTGGATAGGACAGAGAGAAATCGAGAGGGGAGGGAGTGAGAGAGAGAGAGAGAGAAAGATAGACATCTGCAGATTTGCTTCAGTGCTTGTGAAGTGCCCTCCACCACCACAGGTGGGGAGCAGGGGCTCAATCCTGGATCCTTGTGTGGGTCCTTGTGCTTTGTATCATGTGTGCTTAGCCCGATGCACTATCACCTGGCCCCTCTATCTACTTCTCTATCTCCCTTTCCTCTCTCAATTTCTCTCTGTCCTATTCAATAAAGTGGGAAAAAAATGGCCACTGGGAGCGGTGGGTTCATAGTGCCAGCACCAAGCCCCAGCTGGAGGCACTGGAGGAAAAAAAAAAAAAAATAGAGAAAAAAGAAGAAAAAAAAAAAGGAAAAAAGTGTTGGAAGGATGAGTCAGTCAGTGACAGCCACTGTGAATCCCAGAGTCTCCAACACTTCTCCCCCTACACACAGTGGACCTGGCAGTGGAGTGTGCCCACCAAGGTGTGTTCTTCAACCAAGGCCAGTGCTGCACTGCCGCCTCCAGGGTCTTTGTGGAGGAGCAGGTCTACACCGAGTTCGTCCGGCGCAGCGTGGAGTATGCCACCCGGAGGCCCGTCGGGGACCCCTTCGACCTCCACACTGAGCAGGGACCCCAGGTAGCCTACCCCCCCTTTCCAAGCTGAGGGCCAGGGTGGGGGGGATCCACAGCCGGCAGATGCTTGACTTGAAGTGTCAGGGCCCCTGGCCATGGGAGGAGGGTGGGCCCACTGGATGGGTGAGGGCTGGTCCCCACGTCCCCATCTTTAGGACTGTCCCGGTGGGTATCGGGCTGAGGAACCCGGCAGGAGAGACGCTGAGTCCAGCAGATGGAGTTGCTGAGCTCTGACCGGTCAAGCCAGTTCCAGTTCGTTAGGTTTCCCATGGACTCAGGAAAAAGGACCCAGGGGTGGGGGTGCGGGGGAGAGGTAAGGAGACACCCCCTTGAGCTCAGTCACCCAGAAATCCATGGGTTCTAGTCCACATGCCATGCATTTGTCTGGTGGTTCAAGCATTACCCTGGCTCAGAAATCTCTTAGACATGGTGGCAGAAGGTGAAATCTTCCTAATGACTGAGTCCTCACCAACTGCATGCCAGCCCTTTTGCTTTATCTTGAGTGCATAATATTCCCAGGGGACTAAGTGGGTGAACCAGTCCTTCCTGCTACTTATCCTCTGTACCGTGGATGGAGAATTTTAGTAACTTTTACCCTGATTCACTGTGCCCTATTGACAGATAAAACACACCACACCCTCTTAGACTCAAAGGACAGTTAAAACAAAGAAATATATATATATATATCATAAGTATATCCCAACTATTGTTTGGGAAATACTCATACTAAAAAATACTAAATACTCATACTCATACTAAAAATACTCATACTAAAAAGACTGTGTTTCCAGAAAGTTATCTTTAACTGGGCAGCCTGTAGTTAGCTGAATCTAGCAGACCTCGCAGGATGTGGTGATACACACGCATAGTGTGGCAAGCACACAGCCCAGGAGGCGGCCCGGTGGTTAAAACGCTGGCCTCTCAAGCATGAGGTCTGGAGTTCAATCCCCAGCATTGCATGTGCCAGAGTGATGCTTTCTTTCTCTCGCTCGTTGATGAATAAATAAATCCAACATAAAAAATAAAGAGCTGGGGGACACAAAGAGCTTGTTTCAGCCACAGATTTACATGACAGTCTGGGCACTGGGTTGGGTGTACAAATGAACCCCAACTCTTCAGCAAATAAAGGGAGGGGTATCCATCCCCTCATGTCCCCCTGACATAAGCCGCAGCTGTTCCCTGAATGGTCACCTGCAGGGACACTGAGGGGAAGGACAGAGACAGCTCTGAACCATCACTGCCCAGGAGAAAGCCAGCTTGTGGGTTTCGGCTTTTTTTGTTTTCTGGTTTGGGCAGATTGATCAGAAGCAATTCGACAAAATTCTTGAGCTGATCGAGAGTGGGAAGAAGGAGGGGGCCAAGCTGGAGTGTGGGGGCTCGGCCATGGAAGACAGAGGCCTCTTCATTAAGCCTACAGTCTTCTCAGAAGTCACCGACACCATGCGGATTGCCAAAGAGGAGGTACGGGACAGAGGGAGAGGTTAGGCCAGGCGACCCAGTGTTGAGTTGGAAAGGCCAGGGAGAGAGGGCTTTGCTGTTTCAATAGGAGTCCTCTGCAGGCCCCAGACCTCCCTTCTCCTGTCTCCTTTGGGGTCCTGAGGAAGCCATCTTGCCCCTGCCTCTGGTTAACCCAAGGACTATAGAACATACACAGAAT
Source organism: Erinaceus europaeus (assembly GCF_950295315.1). NCBI lineage: Eukaryota > Metazoa > Chordata > Mammalia > Eulipotyphla > Erinaceidae > Erinaceus > Erinaceus europaeus. The sequence continues at coordinate 15,614 of NW_026647320.1, read as the reverse complement.
CTTCCCCCCTCCCTCCCTCTCTCCATTTTTCACTCACCATTTCTGGGGAGCAGAAACAGTGTTGAATTATAACGCTGCCATCTCATAGTTTTGTAAATCAATGCTAAATCACTAACAATAATAATCATAGAGAGCTGGACATTCAGGTGTGACTAGCCTTTTCTCTGAGCAGTTGCGCACCTGCACAGCTTCACTGCTCTCAGGGTGCTTTTGCATTTAGACAGAAAGATACCTCGGCACCAGAGCCTCCCCTGGTTCTGTGGCACCTCTCAGGGGGGGGGGGTGTCTGGGTTTGAACTGCATCCATGGTGAGGCATGCATCCTTCCCAACTCTCTCTGGTCCCTCAATGCAACTGTCAAAGGAACTGATCATGGACTCACTGCTGAGCATGATTATAACTGGTAGGACAGTACTGCTTGATTCCCAAGCAACTCTTGTTATCAGGACCAGATCTCAGGCCATCCCAGCTCTATGAGTAACCTATCAACATCACCAGGAGAAAGTCTAGAAAGTACCCACACTGGGGAGTTGGGCGGTAGTGCAGCGGGTTAAGTGCAGGTGGTGCAAAGTTCAAGGACCGGCGTAAGGATCCCGGTTCAAGCCCCCAGCTCCCCACCTGCAGGGGAGTCGCTTCACAGGTGGTGAAGCAGGTCTGCAGGTGTCTATCTTTCTCTCCCCCTCCCTGTCTTCCCCTCCTCTCTCCATTTCTCTCTGTCCTATCCAATAACAGCAACAATAATAACTATAGTAATAAAACAAGGGCAACAAAAGGGAATAAATAAATATTAAACAAAAAGAAAGAAAGAAAGAAAGAAAGGAAGAAAGAAAGAAAGAAAGACCCCACAGGGCCTGGTAGCCCAGAAGCTGAGGGGAGGCCGGCATGATGTCCCTTGAGTTGAACCATGGGGCTGAAGGACAAAGCTAGGAGCTGGAAGGGGGGGTTCAGAGGTAGAGGGCATGCCAGAGGCCCTGGGTCAGAGCCCCAGCAACATGCTTACAAAATGGCAGAGCGTCAATGTCTCCTTTTTATAAATAAATTTAAAAAAAAAAAAGGCAGAGCAGTGCTCTATTCCATCTCTTTCTCCCTCTGCCTTTCATTGAATGAATGCACGAATGAGTTTTACATTTGTACTTTTTTGGAGTCTCCTTAATTTATACCGTTTTCATGGACGCTCATGATAGAAAAAACTTCAAAGAGAATTCTACCATGATGAATATTTTTTTTAAAATTAAAACAGTATGGGTGGCAATCGGTAGAGTGCACACGTGTCACCACGCACAAGGATCCAGGTTCAAGAGCTCTGTGTCCCCATTGCCTCCACTGGAGACTGCAGTAGTTCTCCCAAGGTCACAGATATTTTTTTCTATATATATTTGCTCATTTTTTTCTATAGTCCCACTTTCTCTCCCTTTCTAAGTCACACCTACACCTGTTACTACCTCCATGTGTCCTTCCTGTTTTCCTCTTCTCTCTCTGGATCTTGATGGAGTTGGGGTTCAGAGCCCTCTGGTTATCTCCCCCCTATCATTTCTCCCTCTGTGCGAGTCTGAACCACAATTCTTTTTGGGGTGCTGAAGGTGGGAGTTCTGGCTTCCGTAACTGCTTGTCCGATGGACAGCTCTTAGCTTGCACTTCTCCTTTGCTGTGTTCTAGAGGCAAAGTATATTTTCTCATGCCCTCCCTCCCACCCCAAGCATCATGAGGGAGACATTCCAGGATGTCTCCACTGCACAAAGCACAGGCCACAAGGCTGGGACACCCACTCCTGGAGCCCTGCTTGTACTTTGCCTCTGCACTAAACCCCCACCACCTGCCCCACTGCTTGGCCCCGACTCTCACCGCCATTTTCGCAATGCCTCGTAGATTTTTGGACCCGTGCAACCAATTCTGAAGTTCAAGAATCTCGAAGATGTGATAGAAAGAGCCAACAGCCTGGAGTACGGGCTCACAGCAGCCGTGTTCACGAAAAACCTCGACAAAGCTTTGAAGCTGGCATCTGCCCTGGACTCCGGAACTGTCTGGTGAGTGACATGGGTTGCCGGGGTCATTGGCTTAATAGTTGCGTGACTCTTCTATTTTATTTCTTAAAGATTTAGAGCTGGTGAGAGATAGCTCACTTGAAGAGTGTGCTACTTTATCCTCTGCATGGCCCAGCTTCATGCCCAGTCCCCACTGCATCAAAGAAGCTTAGGTGTTGTGGCCTCTCTCTCTCTCTCTCTCTCTCTCTCTCTCTCTTTCTCTGCCTTCCTGTCTCTATTTTAAAAAAAATTGAGAGGGAGTCGAGTGGTAGTGCAGCGGGTTAAACTCAGGTGGCACAAAGCTCAAGGACTAGTGTAAGGATCCCGGTTCGAGCCCCTGGCTCCCACCTGCAGGGGAGTCACTTCACAAGTGGTGAAACAGGTCTACAGGTGTCTGTCTTTCTCTCCCCCTCTCTGTCTTCCCCTCCTCTCTCCATTTCTCTCTGTCCTACCCAGCAACAACAATGTCAGTAATAACAACAATAAAACAACAAGGGCAACAAAAGGGTATACATAAATATTTTTTAAAAATTGAGAGGGAGTCGGGCTGTAGCGCAGTGGGTTAAGCTGAGGTGGCACAAAGCGCAAGGACTGGCTTAAGGATCCCAGTTCGAGCCCCCGGCTCCCCACCTGCAGGAGAGTCACTTCTCAGGCGGTAAAGAAGGTCTGCAGGTGTCTATCTTTCTCTTCCCCTCTCTGTCTTCCCCTCCTCTCTCCATTTCTCTCTGTCCAATCCAACAACAGTGAAATCAATAACAACAGCAATAGTAACTACAACAATAAAACAACAAGGGCAACAAAATAAAAATATATTAAAAAATTGAGAGGCTGGGTGGTAGTGCGCCTGGTTAAGCACACATATTATCAAGCACAAGGACCTGGGTTTGAGCTCTCACCTCCCCACCTGCAGAGTGAACGCTTCACAAGTGGTGCAGCAAGTCTGCAGGTGTCTCTCTTTCTCTCCCTCTCTCTCCCTTCTCTCTCAATGTCTCTCTGTCCTATCTAATAAAAATTAGAAAGAAGAAAGAAACTGGAAAAAAATAGCTGCCAGGCATAGTGGATTCGTGGTGCTGGCACTGAGCCCCAGCAATAATCCTGGGGGCAGTAATAAAAAAAGAAAAAAAGATTTATTATTTTAAAAATTTTTCCCTCTAATTGCCCTTGTTGTTTATCAGTGTTGTTGTTACTATTATTGTTGTCATTGTTGTTGGATAGGACCGAGAGAAATGGAGAGAGGAAGGGAAGACAGAGAGGGGGAGAGAAAGATAGACACCCGCAGACCTGCTTCACTGCCTGTGAAGCGACTCCTCTGCAGGTGGGAGCCAGGGGCTCGAACCAGGATCCTTCTGCTGGTCCTTGCGCTTTGTGCCATGTGTGCTTTACCCGCTGCGCTACCGCCGGGCCCCCTATTTTTTAAATTTTTTTTTATTTATTATTGGATAGAGATAGAATTTGAGAAGGGGAAACAGAAAGGGATCAAGACAGAGAGACACCTGTGGCCTTCTTTACCACACACACACAAAAAAGATTTATAAATATATGCATATCTGCTACACAAACAAGGGAAGAGAGAGAACCAGAGCATCACTCTTCCACATACAATACTGGGGATCGAACTCACAACCTCAGCCTTGAGACTCTAGCACTCTAACCACTGCACCACTTCCTGGACCACTGCTCTGCTGTTTGAATGGAAAATGTCTCGTCCCAAGTTCTGGGCCAGACCCTGTCTATGAGCTGTGCCTAACCCACAGCCACCTTCCCCCATGGGCACTGGTGCCATCTCCATTTTATGGATGCTGAAATCAAGCCCAGAGACACAAAGGGGCCTGCCCGGGATCACCTTGCCATGTGGGGGCAGGGGGCAGCTCCGAGCCAGTGGCCACCTCTGGTGTTCCTGCTCCTGACCCCCAGATGACACCATTTGCCCCCCCTGACCTTCACACCCTCGGGAACTCTTCCTCATGGGGTAAAGCATGGCTACCAGCCCTCATGTCACCTGTCATGTCGCAGGTGGCCTTGACGTCAGGCAGCAGGGCAGAAGGGTTCTACAGCCAACCATTAGAAGGTTCTCACCACGTCTGCCCCATTTCCAAGCTCATTCCTATACTCCTCCCTGCCCTGACTCCCCTCTTCTTTTCTGTCATTCCCTTTCTGTCCTAATGAAAAAGTGCTTTCTGTTCCAGCCAGGACTTGAACAGCCCAGCTTCAAACAGAGAGAATTCGCCCACTGGCAGATTCTCTCATGAACAGACAACAGAAATGTGCAGTATTGATAAATGCAGCCTGATTCTATTCATTGCTTATTTTCATAAACTTTCTCCCCCCCACCTCTCTCTCTCTCTGTCTCTCTCTCTCTCCATATATATATTTGTTGGATAGAGACGGAAAAAAATTGAGAGGGAGGGAGGGAGGGGAAGAGAGAGAGAGAGAGAGACCTGCAGCACTGCTTCATTGCTTATGAAGCTTCCCCCCTGCAGATGAGCACTGGGGCCTTGAACCCAGATGTGCTGTACCCAGATGTACTTTCATCCAGTTCCATATTGATTTTCTGTATAGTTTCCTCATTGCTTCCGGCCTCCTGGACTGTGAGGTCACAATGTCTGGTACGTAGAGCACACCAGATGTCTGCTTCCTGACTGTGTCCTTGCAAAGGCTCTGGCCTATACCCGGCTATTAGTTAAGTTTGGGAGTGGTCAGAAGGTATACTTGGTGCTGGAGAGATAGTTCACTGGGTAGGGCTCCTGCCTTGCCATGTGCTAGGTCCAGATTGAGGTCTCAGCACCACGCCAGAAGCGCCATACACCAGAGAAAGCTCCAGGACTGTGTGCTGTGCCTCTCCCTCTCCCTCTCCCTCTCTCTCTCCCTCTGTGAAAACAGTGACCCAGTGAAACCACACACAGGTGAAGACCCAGGTCCAGGAAAAAAAAAAACAGTCCTGCTTGAATTATTATAAGGCAGAAGTTACAAATGCTCTGTTTCCACTGTTAAAGTTTTAACCAAACAATGCTTGGTACCAAGTACCCAAGGTTCTGCTGGCTACCTCTTCAAGAGCCATAAGCACATCCTCCCTGCCCCTCTCTCTCTAGGATCAACTGTTACAACGCCATCTACGCACAGGCTCCATTTGGTGGCTTTAAAATGTCGGGAAATGGCAGAGAACTGTAAGTGTCCCCTTCACTCCATTCTGGGTGAGGTGGGGTGGGGTGGGCCTGGACACAGACCCAGCTGACCCGAAACCCGGTGGTCCCTTCTCTTCTGGGCTGGGTTGGATTCGCCCCCTGCTTCTGTCCCCACCACCTGCCTCCTCCTCCTCCTCTTCTCCATGCTGTGCTCCATGGGCACAAGCATAACTGGGTCTGCTCGTGTCTGGCCCCAGATCAAAAGCCCCGGCACAGTGCGTCCATCTTGACGGCACTGTGCTGTACTAGCCTCTGCTCACCAGCAGATTGGGGAAACTCATCTTCCGGGGGCATGGGACGCGTAGTATCGTGTGACGCCACGCAGAGCCGTCCCTGGTACATCCCTCTGGGCTCAAGCTCTCCCTTTCATTCACAAATACGTGCTCCTTGTTTGAGCTCCAGTACGCCTCCCCTTGGTCTTGGCCCCTTCCAGACTCCTGATAAAGATGTGATGAAAGATTTGAGCTGGGCCTGGGCAAATACTTTTATCCAGCCTCCATGGAATTAAGAGTCTATTCTCTCTCTCTTTCCCTCTCCCTCTCCTTCTCCCCCTCCTCCTTCCCCTCCCTCTCCCCTTCCCCTCTCCCCCTCTCCCTCTCACAAAGAAGCTTAAGACTTCTTTTTTTTAATATTTCATTAAACATTAAAAAGGTAAATTAAGATAGAAGGAAGAGAAGAGAGAGACCTGCAGCACTGCTTCCCATTCATCAAGCTTTTCTCCTTTAGGTGAGGACCAGAGGCTTGAACCCAGGTCTTTGCACATTGTAAGAGGTGCCCTCAACCAGATGCACCGTCACCTGGTCCTTTAGGGTCCTTTCTGCCTCTAGCTCAGCCCTGCTGCTCCCAACAGCCATGGCTCTGGTGTCAGCTGCCATGTGCTGAGAATAGACTCTGCAGGCTGTGGTAGTTCTATAGGCTGAGAGACCAAGATCAAGGAGGTGACCATTTGGTGTCAGGCAAAGGCCAGCTTTTTGGTTCATAGATGGCATCTTCCTGCTCCATTTTCCTCTAGTGGAAGTGGGAGGGAACCCTCTAGGGCTTCCTCTAAAAGGGCACTAATCAAGTTCACAAGGGCCCCACCCTTCAGACCTGCTCACCTCCCAGGAGGCCCCACTTCTCGTTATAAACACCTTGGGGTTTGAACTTTGTAAATTTCGAGGGGGAGCAGGCATTCAGTCATTGCCAACAGGATCCTTCCTGACACTCTGCTTCCCCCGCTGAAGAGATCGAGGGTGACCAGGATGGCTCAGTGCCTCCCCCAGGTCACACTGCCAGGAAGTGATGGAGTTGGGATTGCACCTCTTAATCAGCCCTACCATGGGGCCTTGATGGGCTGGGGTCACCTTCATGAGTCCCCCTGAGATGAAACCAGCCAGAGCACATGTGGCCATCATTCTAGCTGGCTAAGAGGCCCCAGACCCCACATATATGCCCTCCAGTCCCCAAAGTCTTTGGATATGGAAGCTTCTGGAAGGATGGGTGAAGCACACCTGAATTCCAGAATATTCTGAGTCGTAGTAATTCTGCTGTATGTTTCCCCATATAATATATATATATATATACACATATATAATTTTAATGAGAGATATAGATAGAAAAATACAGAGAGAGAGACCAGAGCACTGCTAAGCACTGGCTTATGGTTGTGTTAGGAGTTGAACCCAGGAGCTTGGAGCCTCAGGCATGATAATCTTTTGCAGAACCATTATTCTGTCTCCCCAGCCCTTGCCTCCCTGCCTTCATCGCCTCTGTCTCCCAGCTCAAACCCGACAGAGCCTTTGGCTCTTCAGCGCCCCTGCTGGCTGCAGAGCAGCCCTGCACAGAAGCCATATTTCATCCGGTGGGTTTGGCCACAGCCAAACTTTTCTGCATGTCTGCTCTTTTAATTGACCCTTCGCCTATGTCTTTCCAAAATGTTTGATAAAGTGCTTTGACATGATCCACAAGGAGCCCGGGGCCTGACTTGAGAGCCAAAGTCTGTTCTCTGTAATTAATCTGTAATTAATGTCTTCATTTTGAAGTGAGTTCTCCCCCCGCCCCCGCTGGAACACTGGGAAAACAATGGTGGATTCCATGGTGTTTCCCTTCTCTGGCCAACCCACTGCCCACCCACAGACCCCTCTTGCATGTGTCTTCCAACAGGTCTTCAGCTGCCCTTCCCCCTGGGCATTTTTCTTAATGCGTTTCTCACTTTGCAGTAAGAATTAATGCAGTAACTTAAAAAATTCGCATTCGCAAGACCTTGCTTTGCAGGCCTTTCTTCCCATCTGCTGGAAATAACCACCATTCAGCCTTTTTTTATTTTTTTGGTAGATTTTTTTTTTTTTAAGGGCTGGGAGTCAGTATAATGGCTGTGCAAAAGACTTTCTTTCATGCCTGAGGCTCCAAGCTCCCAGATTCATTCCCTAGCATTACCGAAAGTCAGAGCTGAGCAGTGCTCTGGTGTTTCTCTGTATCTTCCTCATTTAAAATAAAATAAAGTATTAAAAAATGTAATTTAGGGAGTCAGGCGGTAGTGCAGTGGGTTAAGCACAGGCGGTGCAAAGTGCAAGGACAGGTGTAAGGATCCAGGTTCGAGCCTCTGGCTCTCCACCTGCAAGGAAGTCGCTTCACAGGCGGTGAAGCAGGTCTGCAGGTGTCTATCTTTCTCTCCCCCTCTGTCTTCCCCTCCTCTCTCCATTTCTGTCTGTCCTATCCAACAATGACAATAATAGTAACAACAACACTGATAAACAACAAGGGCAAAAAAGGGAATAAATAAAATATTAAAATGAAAAAATGTAATTTAAAAATGAACTTTTTAAAAGTCCTCCACCCCCCTTTTTTATTGAGAGGTAAATGCTTATTTACACAGTTATTGGCACATGGGTATAATTTCTCATCTCCCCATGATATGTGCCTGCAAAATACTCTCACCCCAGCCCAGGTCCCCCTCCACCATCATGCGCCAGGAACCCCAGCCCCCCCATCCTCCTCTCTCCCCTAAATCCTTTACTTTGGTGCAATACACCAGACCCAGTCCAAGTTCTACTTCGTGTTTTCCCTTCTGTTCTTATTTCTCAACTCTGTCCATGAATAAAATCATCCCATCTTCATCCTTCTCTTTCTGGCTGATCTTAACATGATTCCTTCAAACTCCATCCAAGATGAGCTGAAAAAAGCGACTCCATCATTCTTAATAGTGGGCTGCTTCCTTCCTTCCTTCCTTCCTTCCTTCCTTCCTTCCTTCCTTCCTTCACTGGACAGGTATCCATTAACCACTTTTCATACTCCAGGCCCCCCAGAATATAAGAAAGCACCACAAAGTCCATCCCAACCCCCCCCCACCGCCCTTTGGCACCCCTGGAATGACCAGTGGGAGAAAGGCCAGGGTCTTGGCTGCCAAGGAGCATGGAAGTGGCCATGATGGGGTGAGAGAGACCAGTCAGTGGGCACCGCAGTGGGTCAGATGAAAGCGGCAAGAATTTGAACTTGGGCATGGGATGGGGGTGCTGGCTGGACTGTGGCTTAAGTCTCTCAGGCCTCAGGACTTCCAGGGGCCACCTCTGCTTCCCCTCCTGATCCACAAGCCACAGAGAGTGGCAGAGAGTGGTGCAGAGACATTTCAGTCCAGACAAAGCCTTTGGGGTGGACCGGGACCCCAGAGGGTCCCCAGCCTCCTGGAGAAGTGCAGAAAGGGTACAAGTCAGAGGCTGTGGTCTCACTCCTTCGACCTCTGAGCGAGCACCCACTTCCCTGGCCTCGCTCTCCTTCCAGCTGTGGAGGCCTTGGGCCCGTGCCCCTCGGGGAGCCTCTGATCACATCCCCAGTCAACTGCTCTGGTCCTCTTTTTTTTTTATTTTTTTAATTTATTTTAAAAAGGAGACATTAACAAAACCATAGAATAAGAGGGATACAATCCACACAGTTCCCACCACCAGATCTCCGTATCCCATCCCCTCCCCTGATAGTTTTCCTATTCTTTATCCCTCTGGGAGCATGGACCCAGGGTCATTAAGGAATGCAGAAGGTGGAAGGTCTGGCTTCTGTAATTGCTTCCCCTCTGAACATGGGCGTTGCTGACTGGTCGATCCCTACTCCCAGCCCATCTGGGCCTCTTTTTTTCCCCTCTATTTCTTCTACAAGTGGCTTTGATTTGCTGGCTCAGACTCAACTTCTGCCCTTTTCTCTTCCCTGTGCTCACAGTGGGGAGTATGCTCTGGCCGAATACACGGAAGTGAAAACCGTCACCATCAAACTTGAGGACAAGAACCCCTGAAGGGAAGAGAGGCTACGGCTCCTCCCCAGATGTGGGCCCCCCCCGAATGTGGCAGACAGACAAGACAGACGTTCCCAGGCCAAGAACACTCTGCCTGTTGCCTCGCTGTGACACTTCTTCTCCGGGGACTTTATACCCACGGCCTCTGAAGGGCTTCACCTGCCTCTCGCCCACCCTTTGCTCAGCCGCTGGGTCGAGCACCAGGAGAGGGCGCTGTTTGTTTTTCTGCTTTTCCCTTTGAACCAGGGTATCCCCCACCCCCACACCACCTCAACCAGGGGACAGAGAAAAGGCTCAGGGCGTGCGGCCCTCAGGAAGCCATGCTTGCAATCTCTTAATAATGCTTTGCTATTGGTTGGGGGAGACCTCAGTAATGGTGATGCAGAAAGACCCTCATGCCTGAGGCTCTCAGGTCCCAGGTTCAGTCTCTACCACCACCAGAAGCCAGAGCCGAGCAGTGCTCTGGGGGGGAAACATTTTTTTTTTTTTAGCAAAAGAATTTTTTTGCTATTAATTCTGACTCCCCTTGGGGATGTGGAGAAATACTTGTTGTGGGGCCTGTAACCTGTAAAGCCTGTCGCTCTGACCCCCATGGCCCTCCGAGGGATCAGCATCCAGTCTAAAAAAGGCCAAAAAAAAAAATTAGGGGGTAAATAAATTAAGTTAGTGAAGATCTGATTGGGGGACAGCTTTAGAGAAGGAAGAATCAGGGAAGGGTGTTGGCGCTGCCTTGAGACTCCGCTGAATGCCGGCACTGCCTCAGGAGGCTGCAGAAACTTCCTTCAGTGCAGCGGCAGCCAGGCTCAAACCTGGGTCGCACACACAACAAACAGTGCAGAGTGAGCTATCGGTTCACTGACCCACGAAGGACATTTTCCTACCTTGTGAGTGAGCTCATGGTTCAGGAAAAGCCTGAGGATTTCTGCCCTTCATTTCAGTGATCTTTTTTTATTTTCTTTTCTCCAGGGTTATTGCTGGGGCTCAGTGCCAGCACTATGAATCCACTGCTCCTGGCAGACTTTTTTTTTCCATTTTATTAGATGGGACAGAGAGAAATTGAGACAGGAAAGGGAGACAGAAAGGAAGAAAGATAGACACCTGCAGATCTGCTTCACCACTTACTTGTGAAGCCTCCCTCCCCTGCAGGGGGTGGGGGGAGCCTGAAGCTCGAACCCAGATCTTGCACAGATCCTTGCACTTTGTACTATGTGTGCTTAACCAGGTGCACTACCACCCGGCCTTCCTTGCTGATCCATTTTAGATGAGTAGACTTTGCGTCACGGAAAGACCAGGCATATAGTAGAGACCCTGGATTTGTTTGCTTGGTGGTTTTGTTGTTGTTTTTTTTTTTTTTTGGTCCCATTCAATACTAAGTAATGACTAAGATACCTCTTGGAAGTGCTCTCCTCCCCAAGTGGCCTGAGTCCTGCCTCTGCTAACAGGCTGTGAGCTTTCTCTTTCCCTCTCTCCACATAAAACTGAAACACCCTCCCCAAGCTTTTCACCCAGAGAACACGGAGCATCCCCACATCACTTTGTAGGAAACTGCTAAGCAAGAAACCAGCTTCAACAGTGCAGTCTGGGTACTCTCAGCACTGAGCGTCTAGCTCTTCCTCCAGTAACTTTTGTCAGAGAAATGAACTAAATTTGACACGTAACCGAGGAGATGGGCCAAGCTGCAGAAGAAACAACTTTCTGTCAAAAAAACAAACAAACAAAAACCCAGTGCATGGCTAAGGAGAAGTCATCTTCAAATGGGGGGTGTTGTTCTTGTCCCCTTAGCCCACCACCCCCATCTGTTGAAAGGCCTCATTTACGCTCTTGGGAAGCTCGTGGCATCAGTATCTACCTTCACCCACTGAATTTTCAGGACTCTCTCCCAAGTCGCTAACAGCAGTTAACCTTCGTAGTCAACACACATACAAAGACTCTTTCTCTTTCGTTGTCCGCCAAGAAGGCCTTTTGTATGAAATGCTACGTTATTTATAATGGGTCTCGTTCGTGCACCTTTTTATAGTTGTAAGTACACAGAGGTGGCATATTTAACCTTTTGTAATATACTGTATTTAGACAGGGAAAGCTATATAGTTAATCTGATCCCTCACCTTCTAAGGTTTGATCCTGTGGTTCGCTTTAAAATATCCATGAGCCTGGAAAGTCCAGACTTGAGCTGCAGGTGAATTTCGCACTGCAGTGAAGATAAATAAATGAAAGGGGGGGCTGATTGAGAAACACAATACTGTTGTTGGTCTTTTATTTCCTTGTTTATTTAAGGACTCACCCTATTGAAATCATTTTATGGAGGTGGGGGGCTGAGTGGTTTACAGTACAGTTGCTGACACATGGGTACAATTTCTCATCTCCCTGTTCAAAGTGTCTGCAAAATACTCTCACCCCTAAGTTGGGTCCTTTTCCACCACCATTCACCAGCACCCTAAAGCCCCCTCTAGCACTTTCCCTGACCTCCTTCCCCAGAGTCTTTTGTTCTAGGTGCAAATACACCAAACTCAGTCCAAGTTCTGCCCTGTGCTTCCCCCTTCTGTTCTTATTTCTCGACTCTGTCCATGAGTGGAATCATCCCCTATTCATCCTTCTCTTTCTGGCTGATCTCCCTTAACATGACTCCTTCAAGCTCCATCCAAGATGAGATGAAGAAGGTGACTTCATAATGCTTAATAGCTGAGTAGTACTCCATTGTGTATCTAGACCACAATTTACGCAGCCACTCATCTGTTGTTGGACACCCAGTTTGCTTCCAGGTTTTGGCTATTACAAACTGTGCTGAAGGCACCAGGCAGTGGCGCAGCGGGTTAAGAGCTTCATGGTGTGAAGCGCAAGGACCGGCATAAGGATCTTGGTTCCAGTCCGCAGCTTCCCACCTGCAGGGAGGTTTCTTCACATCATTGAAGCAGGTCTTTAGGTGTCTGTCTTTCTCTCCCCCTGTTTTCCCCTCCTCTCTCAATTTCTCTCTGTCCTATCCAACAACAATGACAGCAATAACAACAATAATAACAACAACGATAAAACAAGGGCAACAAAAGGGAAAAAAATAGCCTCCAGGAGCAGTGGATTCGTAGTGCAGGCACCATGCCCCAGCGATAACCATGGAAGAAAAAAAAAATTGTGCTGCTATGAACATAGGTATACACAGATCTTTTTGAATATATCCCCAGGAGAGGAACTACAGGGCGCTAGGGTAGATTCACTTCTAGCCTTCTGAGAGTTCTCCAGACTGCTCTCCACAGGGTTGGACCAACTGACATTCCCACCAGCAGTGCAGGAGGGTTCCTTTGCCCCCACAGCCTCTCCAGCAACTGTCCTTTCTGATGTATGACATGGACCAGCAGGATGGAAACTTCATGAGCAGCAGAGCAGTGCTGCAGATATCTCTTTCCCTATTACTCTTCCTTTTCCATTTCTCTCAGTCTCCATAAAAATTAAAATAAAGGGAGTCGGGTGGTAGCGCAGCAGGTTAAGCGCACACGGCGTAACGATCCCGGTTCAAGCCCCCAGCTCCCCACCTGCAGGGGAGTTGCTTCACAAGCGGTGAAGCAGGTCTGCAGGTGTCTGTCTTTCTCTCTCCCTCTCTGTCTCCCCCTCCTCTCTCCATTTCTCTCTGTCCTATCCAACAACAATGATATCATCAACAACAACAACAAGGGCAACAAAAGGAAATAAATTAAATATTTTTTAAAAAATTAAAATAAAAAGACCATCCTACGTGCTAGGTTAGGGCTACTAAATCCATCCTGTGTGTCCGATGCTGAGGGTCCTATGGCCTTGACCACAAGATGACAAACACCATTCTCTGCAGGGGAGTCTCGGGAAAACTGGAGTCCGTTCCTGTTCTGACATGAACGTATGCATGTGTCAGTGTCCTTAGCAACCTCCCACTCCTCAGCCCAAAGAATTCCACTCTCCTAGAAACAACTCTTTCCTCGGCTCGGTTTTTATCAGAGCACTGCTCTCAGGAGGAGCCATCCTGGGGACAAAGATCAGCTGTGGATGCAAGTGTGGGTGCTTACGGGGGGCCCATGCTTCAGGGTGGGGGCACAGCCTCTGAAGTCAGACTCTTTGAATGTGCTAGCTTCTCCTAATGGTGGATGAGGATATATATTTAATGACGTACAGAGAGAAAGACCAGAGCACTGCTCAGCTCTGGCTGATGGTGGTGTTGGGGATTGAACCTGGGACCTCAGAGCTTCGGACATGAATGCCTTTTGCAGAACCATCATGCTGTCTGGTTCCTAGCAGGTGGCTGCCTTGAATGTGGAGAAGGAGCATCCTGGGAGGGGGTGCAGAGGATAAAGTGTTGAACCCTCCAGTGTGAGGTCCTGAGTTTGATCCCTGGCATTGCATGTGCCAGAGTGATGCTCTGCCCCCACCACTGCCGCCACCTGTGTGAAATCAAATAAATAAATTCATAAGATGGAAGAGGGATTTTTTTTTAAGTATTCAAAGATAACTGAAGAATTTGAACACACAACTGAAGAAATGGCTAAAAGAAACAGAGCAGTCAGCCACTACGTCTTCAAAAGGCAGGTATGTTAGGGCGTGAAATGGCTTCCAGCTGTTTCCACCTTCGGAAGGATCATCCTGGGGTAGGCTGAGATTCTAGGAGTTTAGTGAATGATAGAGGTCCATGAGTCTGAGGCCAAAAGGAAATTTACTAACCTCAAAAAAAAAAAATCTACTCGAGTAGAAGCTTCTTCGAGTTCTCGAAGCTTCACGAGTCGTGAAACAGTGCTGCAGGTGCCTCTCTCTCGCCTTCTCCCTCTCTCTCTTCTGCCCCTTTCCTCTCAATTTCTCTCTTTGTTTATAAAAAATAAATAAAGGGAAGAAAAAAGCCATTTGAATTAGTGGATTCATTGTGCAGACACTGCACCCCAGCAATAACCCTGGTGACAATAAAAATAATAATTAAGGGTGGGGGAGATAGCATAATGGTCATGCAAATAGACTATCATGCCTGAGGCTCCCAGGTCCCAGGTTCAATACCCCAGGTCACCATAAGCCAGAACTGAGCAGTGGTCTAGTAAAAACAAAACAGAAATAGTACATAAGATAGACAAATGGCAACTACTATAAAAAGGATACGACAACAAAATAATTTAAAAAAAAAAATATTCCCATGCAAAGCTGTGTGACTCAAGCATGCTGGCTGGTAAAACACTGGGGTATGGAACCAGATGGAATCAGGACAGCCATGTGTCCTGCCCATTTTTTACACTGAGGCAGTTCCTGACTCTGTGTGTGTGTGTGTGTGTGTGTGTTGTGTATGTGTGTGTTTAATTGTTACAAATCTTTCAGATTACCACACCACACCACCACCAAAGTTCTGTGTCCCCACCCTCCCATCTCCCAAAGATAACCACCAGCGTTCTCACAAAGTCTTAGACACAGTTGGCTTGTTTCTGTGACTCCTTTAACCGGGAAGTTAATTAAGTTGCTCCTTACCCTCTGCGCGCTTCCAAACTCTCCCCGTACTGGCTGTGCTTCCTCACTCTGCCGCTAGATGGCGGAGCCGCTCGCCCTCCAGACGACGTGGTCTCCCAGGCTCCCATACCACGCCCTGCAAATTATTAGGGACTTTTCGGTGACAATCATAAGACTGGCTTTTTGCATGCGAGGACTAAGACCACAGTGGTGGAACCAGAACTGAAGAATCCTGTCCACCTTTTTCGAAGGGTGTCCCGGGGTGGAAGACCTGAAGGGCCACAATCTTGGAGCAGAGCACAGCCGTCCTAATATGCTGGTTCCCAGGTGCAGACACATTTTCCTGAGCAGCCCTCTCTTTCCCTGGCCACAGTGAGCCCATCCGAGGCCTCCTCTGCAGCATGAGGGTGTCTCAATGATCTTCCTTTGGAATAATGCCCTTGATGGTGGGCTAACACTTTTATTTTAGGTGTGTTTTTGTTCGTTTGTTGTTGTTGTTGTTGTTGTTTAATTTCTTTATTGAGGATTTTTTTTTTTTAACTAGAACACTGCTCAGCTTCGGCTTGTGAGGGATTGAACCTGGGACCTGGAAGCTTCTGGCATGAAAGTCTGTTTGTATAACCACTATGCTCTCTCCCCTGCCCTATATTAGCTTGATTCAGCAAATCCACTATGTTTTTTTTTTTCCTACCCTCTCCCTTGAAAGCAATTCAAAAAA